>NC_090321.1:58231153-58532543 GCF_040869045.1 Eurosta solidaginis
AGTCCAGCTTGGTCGAGTCAAATTTAGCTGTTACTACTTCTCTCCTCTCTTATTCACTTTTCCTTTCTACATTTTATTTATTACACTTCCTACGCTAAATGATTTTCACTGATTTTTTATTTTATACCCAGCTGCAGAAGTATACAGAATTCTAATTTGGCACTGAGAAGAGATGGGATGGAATCGTCGTGGGCGTGGTAAAAGGGAAATTAAAACAATGGAGGAAAAAAAATATGCCAGAAAAGAAGGGGATGAAAGGAGGAAGCTCTAGCTGTGAACATTAGCTTGCCGGTATACAAAATGTTCAATAGCTTCGAAGCTTCTCTTTTGGAGTTATAGAAGACTATGGACCCCTGCTTTCAGACTACTTCTGACTGAAAAACAAAATCCTCACAAGCTGGAAACTTAAGCAGAGCTATCACATAAAGAGGCAGAACTATTCTCACGGCAGGCAGTGATGTCCTACGAATCGGCAGAGTATCGCAATGGCTTCCGAACTCTCTCACTCCACGGATGTTCTGACATGGTCAAATTTGTCTGCCATCTGCGTCGTTGTGTGTACGATTAGCACCACTCCGGAGATAGTCACAATTTCTGAAGCCTAGAGCTATCATATTGCGCGAGTTATTTTGGAAACCTAGTGCGGAAGCCTCAACGCATATATAACTGCCACAGAGATGCCATCTACAAGAGCTATAGTCCATGTTTAATTCGTTATTGCAGCGATAAAGACTCTCCCAATATACATCACTCTCACTGAAGTTTTGGGGTGTGTTATTAATGTTGATGGTCCTCTAACGGTGACAGGCACCCTTAGAGTACTACTACGACTATCTCTCGAATGATTTAATATGACCCTATTGAACATACATACATAGTTCCATGAGAAATTAAGGACCACCAAGGCGAAACAGGATTCCCCTGGGAAGATGGCGTTGATCATTAGGCTGTAGACGCTGTAAAGCTATTAAGCTTTGTGATACGCTTATCAATCCCTCGAATCCGAAATTCCCTCACCAAGGTCAATAAACTGACTTTTTGAGGGGTAGTCAAATGGATACTCTTCTAGGAGGTTCCTATCTAGTGGAAAGCACTGGATACGACTAGCAAAGCCCAATGACTCATTTTTGTACAACGTACAGTGCTAATGCGTATCAGCGGTATACTTGGAATTACAACCACCTAAACACTTAACGGCTTAATCAAACTACGTAGTATTGGACTTTGAACATACAGCATTCTTCCCAGGAGTGCTTCATTCCTTCAAGGAAGAATAAGGTGGCGAAATTATTTGGGGCAGTGGAGTAGTGAACTGCATCACCGATGTATCGAAGATGGAAGTGGTTTTATTTTCGGTGCGAGCTCGATGTAAGCAAAGCCCCATTATGGTTGCATTTAGAAGATTGGATAACGTCCGTTGCTATAGCTGTTGACAAACTTGACATTGCTCTGAGATTATCATCTGACATGACATCTTTAGTGGATCTCTGAGTCTAAGTGTATTCGTTTGGATGTAGAAACCAATAAGGACTTCTAAGAACTACTAGGGGAGAATTAACAGGCAGAATGATTTGGGGCAGTGGAGTGATGAACTGCTTAATCGATGAATCGAAGTAGGAAATATAGTTTGGAAGGGGTTTTCCGTACGATGTTCGATGTTAGCGGAGCTCAATTGTGGTTACATCTAAAAGCTTGGATACCTCGCAGTGTTTTTGCGTTTGGGGAATTTGACATTCGCCCTAATATTAGCTGTTGGAATGTCTGGCCCTGCTTTCGATTGATTAGCTGTTATGACATACCAAATGCATCTCTTGGTTTTAATGGGAATGTAAAAATAAAAGAGGATATTCTCGAATTTTACCTAATTGAAAAATAAATTCCTAATAAAATTGTAAAAAATGTATACGGAGTTCCCAGTTCAAATTGGGGAAAATCAAGAGGCGGAAATATTTGGGCAGTGGAGTGGCGAACTGCCTCACCGATAGACCGAAAATCGCAGGTTTTCTGTTCGGCGTTCGATGCACTCCGAGCCCAAAATCATGTTGTATCTAGTTGATGGGATGCCTCCCAGTATTACAACGATAAGAAAAATTAACGTTAAGCTTGGGACTACTGGGATTATATCAAGTAGACATCACGTGTTATGACTTTTTAAGCAGATCTTTTGGCACGAATGAGTACTCTTGGACCAAGTGTAGTGGATTATAGGGAATTCGGACTTTCTCTGTTCACCTGAGGTCTGTTTTTGACCATATAGATGTCGAGTCAGCTAAGTAAATATATTGTGACGAATATTACCATCTCTATGCTGGTACTAAGTACATGCACAACAACAAAAGCATTAAAGCAAGCTACATAAACACATTAATCATCATTTACCAACATACATACAAGGCAACGAAGAGATAACTCCCACACAGATCATACACACTCATCAGTTGAAGTATTACTCACATACATGTACACGTGCATATGGCTATGCGAGAGGCTATAACCAAGTAGAAAATTCTAGCAGAAGAAACGTCTAGACATTTGGGCACAGACTATAAAAGCAGCGAAAGCTGAGTAGTGAGTATTCAGTTTGATTTAAGCACGCTATCAGTTGCGAAGTGAAGTTTAATTGCGAAGTACTTTCAAAGTAGTCTAATAAAGACCATTTTGTAATACAGAATATTGGAGTGTTTTATTCAACAGTTTAGCGGTACGAACGTAAGCAGAAGGTTGCAAATAAGCGGAATTTTCTTAAATTCGTTACAATTGGTGTTAGTAGAGGAATTGTTGAATAAATTCGGAAGATTTCGAATACAACTCGGACATGGCAAAGTTAAGTGAATTAAAGATCCACTGAAAAAGGAGTTGGAGATCCGTGGATTGAATACAAACGGCAATAAGATCGAAGTTCAAACACGGATAAGAGAGCTAATGGAGTTGGAAGGAATTAATGTGGACTAGTATGTCTTTAAAACTGATGTGGAATAGTCAGCGACTAAAATGGAGAAGAAGATAGAGACTCCGAATCCATTGGCAAGTGTTGACACTAACGCGATACTAGCAGTGTTGAAGCAAATGTCATCACAACTGGAAAACTAGAAGACAAGTATAGCATCCCAACTGGAATCGCAGGAGAACAGTATAACAGCCAAGATTGAAGTACAGCAAACACAAATTTCATCACAGCTGGAAGAACAAAAGACATATATGGCAACTCAACTGAAAGAACAAGAAGCACGCATAACAGTACAACTAGAAGCACAAGAGGTGCGTATATCTTCAAAATTCGAAGCGCGCATGGACGAAAAAATAATGCAGTTGGAAGAAAAAATCGAGGCAGAGGTGGATGTTTTGAGAGGTCGTAAACAGGAATTGCAACTTAATCGGCCGGATGCTTCAGCGAGTAATACGAAGGCAAAAACTCCACTTTTCGACGTTTTTGTTCCTTTCCAGGTCTTTCAGCTACAGTTCGAGAAGACCGCAGCAGTGAACAATGTTGAAGATAAAGTTGATGCACTGATCGTGGCATTGAAAGGGCCTGAAGCTGAAATCTTGCAGACAATTCTAGAGTACGAACGGAACAACTATGAAACATTAATGAGCGCTCTAGAGAGGCGATACGGAAGCGAACACAGGAAACAGATATACCAAATAGAATTCAAAAACCGCTACCAACAAGCTAATGAGACTTTGCAGGAGTTCGCATCGGATGTCGAAAGGCTGGCCCATCTAGCAAATTCCGGCGCACCCGTGGGATATACCGAAAAATTCAGAGTTTTACAAATTGCATACGGGACGTAGAAACGAAGCGAGCCACATACGCAAACCCAAAGGAAAAATGCCGGAGTTATGAAGTGTTTCAAGTACGGTAACCCAGGTCACATTGCACGTCATTGCAGCACCGGTCCTGGTAGGTCCAACTTGGCTGGTCGTAAACGCAAAGCTGGAGGAGATAAGCAAGAGCGAGTCAGATGTAAAGATCGAAAACTTGTCCCAGCTTTTGAATGTCCTGTGATATCTATCTCGAAAATTGGAAGAAAATCGAGAAGCCTTACCGTCATAGGGAATGTGAATGGCAAGGAGCGTGTACTGACTGTAGATACGGGCGCATCTCATTCCTTAATCCGATCTGATTTGGTCAACAGGAGAGTAAAGTCATTACCTAGAGCAAGGTTGCGTACGGTCACTGGTGAGTGAACCAAGTCCAAGGAGAAGTGGTATGTGAAGTCTTATAATGGAAAGGTCACGATTCTAAACAAATTCGTTGTGGCGTTGATGAAGTCATATTGGGGGTGGACTTCTTAGTTGACCATGACATCAGGATCGACATGCAAAGACGGAATATGCGCTATAAGAACCAGGATATACCACTTAACTTCAGTTTGGAGAAAGGGTTCAGCAGTAAGCGAGTGCTGGTGGATGAGATTCAACAAAGACATCAAAAGTCAAAGAAAGTAAATCGGGCAAAAGTTGATGGAATGAGTGGGCCAAACAAATCAAAACCCAAGGTACCCGCGAGAAAAAACACTGGTATTGACAAAACCCTAATGGACGCACTAAAACGAACGAAATAATTTCTTAGAAGGAATGCAAGGGTGGTTTCAAGCCAGAGCGCACTACTCTTGAGAACCCTCGGAAAGATACTGATTATGCGAAGCCAATCCGTCAAGCGCAAGCTCCACGAAGTAATTCATTAACCAAACAACAGATTGTGAGGGAACGGTCCAGGATAATGAGAAGTAGGATGAAACACAGGTACGACAACAACAATAATTCGGAAGGTTTCCTGGAGGGAGATTTGGTACTGCTATACAACCCTCACCAGCGAAAAGGTGTTCCATCCAAACTTTGATGCAGTTGGGAAGGCCCATACAGAGTTGTGAAGAGGATCAGTGATGTCATCTGCCGCATACAAACCATTGAGAAACCAAAAAATAGAATGGTACTTCATTTGGAGAGGCTCGCAGCGGTTAGATCGGGAGATTTGTCTGTTCGGGACGATCAGACTAAGGTGGTGGGCAGTGTGACGAATATTACCGTCTCTAAGCTGGTACTAAATAGATGCACAACAGCAAAAACATTAAAGCAGCTACATAAACACATTAATCATCATTTACCCACATACATACAACGCAACGAAAAGATAACTCACACAGAGATCACACACAGTCATCAGTTGAAGTATTACTCACATATATGTACACGTGCATATGGCTATGCGAGAGGCTATAACCAAGTAGAAAATTCTAGCAGAAGAAACGCTTAGACATTTGGGCCAGACTACAAAAGCAGCGAAAGCTGAGTAGTTAGTAAACAGTTTGATTTAAACATGCTATCAGTTGCGAAGTGAAGTTTAATTGCGAAGTACTTTCAAAGTAGACCATTTTGTAATACAGAATATTGGAGTGTTTTATTCAACAGTTTAGCGATACGATCGTAAGCAGAAAGTTGCAAATAAGCGGAATTTCCCTAAATTCGTTACAATATTGTGGACTTTATCTCCCAAAAAGTAAGAAAATTCTTATGACTGTGAGTTGTTGGAAAACTCTCCTACGAACTCTTTGGGTCCACTAGTTTGGAGTTACGAGGGAGCAATGTTTGATTGGGGCCCATGCCATGGTTCTTAATATACCATAAAGCCGTTCCGATGGCAACTATATTCAGGTTGGCTAGGTAGAATCATTCAGTCCCTTCGCGTTTAACTGGCCAACTTTCAGCAGAACTAGCCGTTAGCACTTTGTTCTAGGCTTACATGGCCTCATTAGTCATAGGAGATTTAAGAAGTATGGGCTGGAGGGCGAAACGGTTAGGTAAGTTCTCTGTTCATATCTTACTTAGGCTTATTGATTCTCCTGGGGTTTACTTAAGGTTAAGGACAGTCTTACATGGAACCTAATCAATACAGAGACGGATTACTTAGATAATTAAAGCGAAGCTTCTGCAAATTAAGTACTTTGACTAGCTGCCCCGCAATCTAACCTAACCAAGTTTTTAAAAACTTTTTGATAAAAAAATTCAAAAATTAGTTTTGATGCGTTTGTTGTGTAAGCCGCTAAATTTAGGGATCCTACACATCAGCGTCGTTCCTTTGCGATCTGAGACATCGATAGAGATGACAAAACCTCGGCCTATTGGCATACAAGCAAAATTACAGCCGTCAGTGAAGACACCAATACATAGTATCTCTGCAGTCCTTCCCTATCTACAATAATACATACAGCTTTTTAAATTTTCAGTAGGTTATAAGAAGTGCGCTCTCCTCTAACTTGCATTTCCTTAATTCTTTCCTTGGCTTTTGTCTTGGTTGTTTTTGTTGTTAACACATGAACAATTGAAATTGTGTAATTGCTGTCAATTTGACATTTCGCATCGATACGCTTCGTTACATTCTCTGGTCTATTTTGTAGAAAAGTTCTAATTGCCTGTGACATAGAGCATCATTTGTGACCAACATTCGATATCGTCCCTTTGGTGGTACATGTTGGAAGAGGCCAAATGTATGTATGTATATTTATGTTCGAGGTTCCTAAAAGATAATAAGTATGTATGTATTAGAGCGGGTCAACTTTTTTTTCCATCAGGAGTATAGCAAAAACTTAATCTACAGATGTTTCTAAGAAAATTACTCAAGACACTATAGCTCTAAGTCCGATTTCGAGTCCCCCACTTTTGCTAAGTAGATATTTTGTCATATGAATGTAGGGCTTGGCCAAAAAATCGTCACAGCTTCTGATAGAGTTATAGGAAAAATATCATATTAGGCTTCCTTAAAGGTATTTTACGTACATTTCAGAATCTGTATTAATGTCTATAGTGTTTTGATTTTTAGTAGAGATATCAGACTTAAGTTATGAGAAATTAGCCTAAAATTAACTTTTAATTAATTCATTGTCATTTTTAACAAATTTCTTATGGAACAATTTTTTTTCTTTATAGCTAAAATAAGTTCAGAACATTTCCAACAACTATCATTTAGACAGTTTTTCTTTTTTCGAATTCGTTTTAGTAGAAAAAAATTTACAAAAAAAGCCTATATTTTCAAGTAATAAGCAAAAAAAACACAATTTTTATAATTTTAACGTAATTGATTTAAAAATTATTTTTTTACTTAAGTAGAATTGACCATTTTATCGTATTTTTCAAAATAAAAGTAATGGTATGTTATTATTTTTTAAAATCTTTTTTGCTCCCCATTCGTGGTTGCTTTTCACGACAAATTCTGAAATGTACGTAAAATACCTTTAAAGTAAGCCCAATATGATATTTTTCCTATAATTCTATCAGAAGCTATGAAGATTTTTTGGCCAAGCCCTACATTCATATGACAAAATATATACTTAGCAAATGTGGGGGACTCGAAATCGGACTTAGAGCTATGGTGTCTTCAGTTATTTTTCTTAGAATCATCTTTAGATTACGTTTTTGCTATACTCCTGATGGAAACAAATTCATCCTTACAATTTGACCCGCTCTAGTACGTATGTAGGTATGTACTTTCATACCATACTAGCCAACAAACTTTCTGCTCACCCTTTGTCAACACCTTTCGTTATATTAACGTGAGTTGACAACTTTGACAGCAGGGAAATTGTCATCTCAAACTCTAGCGAAAAACTATTATTAATTGTTACTCACTTCCCCCGCAGATGAATTTTGACTGAGAGCTGCTCATGGCAGAAATATACTCGGGGTACTTGCCAAACACTGGGGGCGACCCCACTTAGAAAAATTATTCTTCTAATTGAAAGAACTTGTTTCTAGAATCTGGGTGTGGATGCCGGAGCACGCTACATAACATTACGGCGGCCGCCTCAAACACGATTACTCTGTCTTTAAAACAGCTTCTAATTATTCTGCGCAGGTAAGAAGGTGTGCCGAAATTTTATATCTGATTCGAGTTTGCAGTGTTAAAAGTATTTCTTATAACCAAATTAATCAGTGCACAGAGCTTATATTTACTTTGACCTCCATTAATGGCTACACGAGGTTTATTAACAACTTATTATATTGCATGCGGTTTGAACAATTTTGGATGCCCAACAAATCGCGCCAGCGGTTTTTTCGCTTAGCAAACTGACGTCGATTGGAAACCAACCCCCTTTCCTTGCTTCCATTAGCGAGTTTCAATAAGAATACCTTCTGTGCTTCAGCATCTTTCCTGTTCACATAATATGGTCTAGCAAGGGTAACCTTCAACCTTCCTAACCGCCTTTCCGACACCGGACAGCTACCGGAAGTAACGGTGGCCTTACGATAGTCAGGCGCGATGCTATGGCTAATGGGTTTCTTCCCCATATTTGATATAAGCCAAAATACATTTCAAAGCATTTAATGTAGGTAAGGAGGTGGAGAGATAGAGAATGGAGTCACAAGTAAAGGATGACAAAATCACTACAAATTAGCGGAGAGCCAACGAGTTATGTGATAAAACAGCAGGTGGATCTGAACTAAGAAGTAGAGTGGAAGCCGAGAGAGTAAAGAAGCGCTCTCACAATAACATGCAGAAATAAAATTTCCAAAAACTAAGGAGTAGCCGGCGACCCAACGGATCGGTAGAGTTAGTCTCTGTCTCCATCGGAGGAGCCGAGGAAAAATCACAGTGGCGTGGTTGCTAAAAAAATGCGCTTACACTGATGGTGACACAATGCCAAGACTCTTCGTCCAAGAATGTTTTTCTATCATAGGCAAGGAGATGCCGCCACTGAGTTGGGAGAAGTAGCTCTCCTGGTGGAAGGTCACTCAAACATGTACGTACCTCAAAAAATTATAAAATCCCCTATATGCAATCAATTCTTAGCATAACGGGAGCCTTCTATACAACCCCGACGGCTGCTATTGTTGAAATTCTGCACATTCAAACTGTAGACCTATTGGCGAAGAACAAAGCGTTACCTACTGCAATGAACCTCAGTTCCTCGTGACAACTTCAGCGAAGGCCATACAGCCATAGAAGTATAACATCATCAATTACACAAACACTGGAGGAAAATAGCTTAAAAAAGCCGCGTCAATTTTTACATTGACATCCAAGAAGTAATTTAGGCAATGATCTCCCATAACAAAGTATCTAAGAGCGTGTCAGAATGTAAGCAATCCCTTGACATAATCGGGAAAAGGAGAAATATTCATATGTATTGGGTCCCTGGCCATATGGGAACAGATGGAAATGAAAAAAGGCGCATTCCTTGAAGCTTGCTCTGTAGACGTCCTAATTAGATTGGCTGAGATTAATAGAAGGCTAGATGTGTACATCATCAACCAAGCGGCAAAGGCGTGAGTTCAAGCGCGGGGATGTAAAGTGTCGAAGATCATATGCTAGTCTTACAAGCTTAGATTTATGTCTCTTATCATTGAAAAGGAGAGACTGTAGGCTCTGGATAGATATTCGTATTCATATTCGTATTCATATTCATATCTTTATTAAGTCAATGGCAATACCTTACCGACTAGATTTACAGCATTATTATAAATTAACTTAAAACTAATTGACAATGAGTTCAAGGAACAGTTGTATTTGTTCGTTAGTTAGTAAAACTCAATCAGTAACTTTTTTCACAGTGCCTCCTTGGAGGACAAACTTTTAAATTAAGCCTTTTAAGTGATATCAGATGTAGGAAGTGCGGGTTGGAGGAGAAATTGACCGAGCACATTTTGTGAACGTGCACTGCGCATTAAAAGGCAAGACTCGAGCTATTGAGATTGACACAATTATCAGATCTAGAAGCAGCAAGTGACGTAGGTCCTAGAAAGCTTTAGTATTTAACAAGACGAAGCAGTTATTTTATTACATAGGTCCTGGTTTGTGATAGGGCGTTTTAGTTTGTTCATTGAGTAAACTTCTGGTACCAGTATGGACTCATTCAATATAAGTGAGTTCCTAACGGACCAGCCAGTTTAAAATAGCCTAACCTAACCGGGCCCCAGATTTGATACCTTCTTTATCCCGTCAAGCTTTCCATGCAATCCGAGCTGCTCCTTCTCAACGTTTATTTTGCGTTTTACTTCTTTTAGTACAAAACGTTTTTCTTTTGATGTGGTTCGATTAACTAACCTAGTTTTAAAATACACTTCCTAATCCTTTCTCTTTCAAAATAGGCATCCAGAAATGAAAGTGTTTACTCACCTTTATAACCACACCCTTGGAGTATTACTAATGACCTTAGTTGGCGTAACGGATGGAATTAATTGACTCAACGGCAATTAAGAGTAAATCCAGCTAAGTAGCACCAAAACTTGTCATAACGACCTAAACAAGTAGCTTTAAAGAGCTCAGAGCAACAGGAAATCCAAAAGATAAAAAAATATAAGCTATTATCATAATTAAAATTAAATAATTTAATAGAGTATTTAAATCAAATTTAGCTTTGGAAGTGACAAACTAAGCAGCTTTCAGACCAAAAATTTAAATGAATAACAAATAAAAAAACAAAAATCAGTTTATTAGGTAAAAAACCAAAACATTTTTGGCCATGATCATAAGCTGCTGTAAAAACGTAATCTTGTTACGAGTCGAAGATGAGGTACATAAATCTGCATTTTGGGAGAGCTCAGCTACATCCATATGTATCCAGTTAGACTTGTGGCCAAAATGAGATGCTGAGCACAACAAACACAATCCTTTCTCCATGACAAGTTCCGCTGCTATGAAAGTGAGAGTAATCGCGCACAGCCGCCAACCAAATCGTGAACTAACGCCATGAATGAGCCACGAATGGGAGGTTAGGTGTATGCATGTATACTACAAATCTGTTAGCAGTGGGCGTATAAAGCACAGGTGAGGCGTCAAATGAAAATATAGTCAAATTTTTATGGTCAAAGCAAATAAAAAAGCTAAATAAACAAACTTGAAAAGATCGTGTCGCACAGTGGGACATGTGTAAGGATACTTTTTGTAAAAAATGTACCAGTGAAGAGAGGACAAAAACAGAGTAGAAGGTATAAATTGTTCATTAAAAAGCATAGGTTGAGTTAGATCGAACTGGCTAGTCCGTGAGGACCTCACAAAGACTGAATGAGTGCATAGCGTTAGCAAAAAATTGCTCAACGACCAAACTGAAAAACTCTATCAGAATTCAAGACCTATGTACAGTACAGTCGGAAAATATTAGAACACGACAAAAAAAGATGTTGATGTTGAAATAGCTTCAGAATTGTAATTTTCCTGATTAAAAATGGTCAAGCGAAAGCAAATATCCGTCGAAATACGAGCCAAAATCATTATTTTGTAAAAAAAACAGGGAAAAAATATCGATAAATAGCTAGACTTTTGATAATATCTCTGTGTTCAGTTCATACGGCCATTAGAAGATATCGGGAAACTGGACAAAATACTAACAGAAAACGATCTGGCCGAGCAAGAAAGACAAATCAAAGAATCGATAACAAAATATATGCAATAAATAAAGCCAATCGACGAAAATCTTCATTATAAATTCGTGCTGAAATCAATGAAGACTTGGATTCACCAATATCGCTCACGATAATCAAAGGCCGGCTTAAAGGAAAAGGTATGATTGGACGCATTGCTGCCCGAAAGCCACTTCTACGTCCAGTAAATAAACAGAAAAGACTGAAGTTCGCTCAAGAACATATTGACTGGACGATTGATCAGTGGAAATCTGTTTTATGGTCAGACGAACTACTCTACGGTAGCCGGAGGCGTCAATATGTTCGCTGAAACGTCAATAAAAGATTCGAAATAGATTGTATTGTGCCAACTATGAAACGTGGTGGTGGCTCAGTGATATTTTGGGCTGTTTCAGCTACGCTGGCGTTGACCAACTAAAAAAATTAAGGAATTATGATAAAAGAGCAGTGTCACAGTATACTCCAACGCCATGCAATACCATCTGGCATTTATTTGATTGGTCGTGGATTCATTTACGAACAAGATAACGATCCGAAACATTCACCAAAACAATTTACCCCCGATTTAAATTCCATCGAGCTATTGTGGGAAGAATTGGATAGACGTATGAGAGATCTAAAACCAACAAGCCTTCCTGACCTCTGCGAATGTTTGAACGAAGCGTGGAATAATATTCCACATTAAACACTTCAAAAACTCATCGAAAGAATGCTGAAATTGTGCGCCGCAGTCACCAAAGCAGAAGGTGGCCAAGAAAAGCGCTTAGAGTAATATACTCACTGTTTTCTTATAAATTTTGATGGAACTTTCAGTAAAATTTATTAAAAATGTCTTCGGATCATAGAACTAAGTTGAATACGAATATGTGAATAATGTTTTAATAAATGATACGATAAACTGACAAAAACAACTCTTTTCATCTTGTTCTAATACTTTCCGACTGTACTGTATGTAATAATATAACACTGTTCTCTTGGCAAATACTAGATGCTTCCTTGGACCTATGCCACTTGCTGCTTCTATATCTGACAACAGTATTACTCCTTATAGCTGGAGGCTTCGCCTGGCTGGCACAGGGCACGAGCTCAAAATGTGCTCGATATGCTATCTCTGATTAAATCAAATTTAAAATCATGTTGCAGCAGAATTTAATATCCACTCAGAATACCCATCATGAGTCTACAGTTCCCTTTTTTCAATTGTAAGAGTACCTTTGTTATTCTAGGGTTGTAAGACGAGCACATGATTTTCAACAGTTTGCAATCCCACAATTGGGTCCATGCCTTTCTCAGATGGTCAACCATGTGCAACTCACGCCTTCTCTTACACTGAAAGAAAAATACTAGTAAAACCAAACGCAATACGGGTCAATTCAACCGAAATTTCTGTCAATTTGTATCCATCGCAAGAAGATGTTGAATCAACTGCGCACAAATCGTTGATTCTTAGTTGACGGTTTCAGTAGTCAAATGAACAAAAAAAGTTGTTGCGACAGCTTTGTACGAAAGTACCTATGTTGCGGCATTTGCAAGGCAGATGAGTTTTCACTGAGATCTTTTCATGGCAGAATTACACTCTTAGTGTTTGCCGAACAATGCCGAGGGGCGACCCCGCTTAGAGAAATTTTCTTCTAATTGAAAAACCTTATTTCTAAAATTTTTATGTTGCTTTGCCCGGGTGGGAACCCAGGGTCTTCGGTGTGGTAGGCGGAGCACGCTACAATCACACCACGGTGGCCGCCATATACATATGTAAATACATGCATACATATAGTACACAGCATACATAAGTACTAAGCAGAGAGCGCAGTGAGCGTAAAATTCTCTTTGAAATTTGCTCATGTATTGACTGTTCATCCAGAGAATTTAAACACAATGAGAAGGCGTTTTTGCTAGATTCCAACTTTTTTGCATGTGAACACGTCTTACACTTCACCACACACAATCCAATTTCAATGTTAACCAGTTAACAGCAGAAAATTCTCTGTCAACAGTTTCAGATGCTGTATAAATTCTCTAGATTTTCTCTTAATATGATTTCTTTGTGGGAATATAGGTATTTAGTAGGATTAATTAAATTTAAATTTTATTACTTGTAGCAATATATGTATTTGCTTGTTTTATGTTGATGCAAATTGCAGAAGTTTTGCTTATTTCTTTACAAACAAAAACCTATTCATATACCCAAAATATGCCCTTTCATGAAATGTTTGTAAATTAATCATACATTTATGAATTATCCCATCCCTTTTTGTTAATAAATTAAAATGTTAGGAAAATTTATGCAAATTGAAATATGCATGCAAATAGTGTTTTGCCGACGGCATTTGCACACTTGGAATTTCTGTGCACACGAAATCCATTGCATATTTATAAAACGTTAATTTGCTTAAAATGTATGCATATTAACCATGAAGTATGAATTATTAATAAATTGAAAAATTAAAATAAATAAAATATTTGATAACAATTGAATTAATAAAAAAATATTTAGTTATTATTTGGACTATGGGTGGGAGGGGAGGTACCTATAAAGAAATTTCCTAAAGCATTTTATATGTGTTATTCAGTACAATGATGTAAGTACCTATGTACTTGAATATTTTCAAAGGCAGGTTTGATAAGCCAAGTCAAACTTAAATACATTTGACCTGCCTCAAATCAACCCTTAAATATGTAAATAAGACCAACAATACACAAAAGACATGTGCCTGTTGATCAGATGTTGAGGATTGTATCATTGAATATATATGTATGAAAATACAAACCAAAGCAAAAAAGTACAAATGTACATACACATATACATATTCAATAATACTCCAATTAAAGGCAGACATGTATAAAAAGCTTGGTCGCTTTGATGCTGTGGCAGTGTCTTAAGTTATTAATAAAACGACTTGTCGCTTTCCGCGTTATGAAGCGACCAAATCAATTATGGCAATCCGCGTATACGGCCATGGATATGTAAATATCAATGCTCGTAGCAATTAGCCGACGAAATACAATAGGCACGAGCCAAATTATGTGTCGTCGGTGGTTAAAAGTGTTGCCGTTTATACCTTTAATAACTCACAGCTAAAAGGGGAATTTATTATAAAATTAAAATAAACGAATTTATTGCTCTTTTGCGAAATAATGTTATATTTCTTCGCAAAATTACTTTAATTTATTTCGCCGCTCCCATATATTAATTTTTATCTATGAAAATAATGTAAAATTCTTACTTTGTACTGACATGTGATAAACAAGTCAGCATATACAGTATGACGTCACAGTGCGAATTCGGGCCAGAAACGGGTAAAACACCACTCTTATGTAGCAACTGCAACACAGTTGCTCCAAATTTGGCTGCGTGACTGCGCGAACAATTTTTCGGCAGAATATGATAGGGGGTTTCAAATAGCAAATAAAAATGTCCATAAGCTGTGACAACTCGGCAATTCAGGATATGAGAAAATTATTTGCAATAATTTATATGAACAATGGATGGAAATTTTTAGATTATATTGCTAATATGTTAGTGGACATTTAGTAGGCAATATCTGTGCATGTTTATTTGCATTTTTTACTACCATATTAGTACTTTCATACAGGCTTATAAATAGTTTGGTATTATTTCAAAGAAAAAGTGCGGGGTTATGAAAGTAGTTATGGTCGTCGTAATGAATACCCACAATATGCATCGAAGTTGGAATTTATAAAAACGCAAAAATTTGTCTTTTGACGATTTTATCAAATGCCATGTTGCCGAATTGCAAAATTCTATCATCAATTTGGACAACTTAAGAAGAATTTATGAATGAAAAATCAAGAGGAAGCTAGTTTTCAGGATTTTGTGATTTACATACAAAACATGAGCATACATATGTAAATATGTATGTGTGCTTGTGCGTATGGTTGGATGGTTGAAGTGAATTTTGTTTTGTTTGTCAACATGCGAATATGAAAATATTTCTTAGCTTACATATGAACATATGTAGATTTGTACATATGCTTGTGCGTAAGAATAGTTTTTGTAGGAAGTGGTTGATTGAAACAGTTTGTCTTTTATTTGAACATGTGAATGTACAAACATTTGTTAGCTTATGCATGGATATATTGGTATCAATGAAGTGGGTGGGAAATGGGGGTGTAGGCTGATCTTTAGTTTAGGAATATATGTGTGTACATACATATATACCAATCTAGGTTTGTTTATACCCACTCACAATTTAGGTGATTAAATTTTCAATTTCCCTACATATCAATATAATTTGATTACTCTTTCTGACAAAATAATGAGTTACCATACAATTGAACAAAAGAAATAATCAAATATAAATACTTTAGATGATCAAACACTGAATATATTTTTTCAACCACATTTTGGAATCATATTTGAATCAAATGTGTTTACTGTAGGAGATCAAAAATTTATAATAATTTTAAATTCAGTTTTCTGAATTTTTTTTGACTATATTTGTTGACTGAATAATGTATTTTATACTTGTCAAAATATTTCTTTACATCGGAGCTGCTCAACCCCTATACACTTTTAGCACTTTTGTTTTTGTTTTGCCCTGAATCATAGGCACAGATTCAAATTCACACTTTGAATATAAAAAAAAACAAGTAAGGACAGGACTGTCTTCGGCTATGCCGAAGACTTCAACCTTCCAACCATCATAATTTATTTACAAAAAATCAGAGAATTAAATTTGCAATATACTTGCTCTGATCAGAGAATTTTTTGGTAACAGACGAACAGAGAAAATCGTTAACAGAATTTTCTGTTACGTGTTGCACCCTGTTAAGTTAACATGAATTTGGGGAATAGTGGTGAAGTGCAAGACGTGCACATGCAAATGGATCGTAAGCAGTGGATGCCAAAAAAACGCCTTCTCATTGTGTTTAAATTCTCTGGTTCATCGCTGTTGAAATGACCAGTGAGATCAGTTGTGTTAACAAAAAAATCAGTTAGATTGATTAGGAATCTGTCAATTTTACAGAATTTTGTTAACTTAAGAGCGACAATTTCTCTTCTGTTGAAATGACTAAACTAATTTGTTCGCTTGACAAAGAACTTGGTCGAATTAACCATAATTCGATCAATTTCACCGAATCTCCATTAAGTTAAGAACAACAGAACCGATTTGTTGATTTTACTAGCACCATTTCTTTCAGTGTAATCTCGCCCAATCTAAGAGCTCATACGCTTTTTTATTCCAATCTATTTCCATATACCCGAGAACCCAATATAAATGTATAATTCTCTCTATCCCGATGCTTTCCAGGGATAGCTTACACTCCAACACACTTTAAGATCCTGTGTTATGTGAGATTATAGCCTTAATTGCAGCTGGGCTGTCAATATAAGAATTAACGCGGCTGCAGCCTAAGCTATTTTCCCCCATTTTTTATACTCCGTGAGTCACGGCTACAACTTCTGCCCGCAAAACAGTACAGTGATCTGCAGTTTGCGCGATTTGTTTATTTCTGTATATGCGCAGTATACCGCAAACCCTGTTCCTTCTAGTACATTGACCATCGGTATAAAGACATATCTCCTTGTGTCATTTGGCTCGCCCTTGTGCCAACCTTTTACATCCATCGAAGGGGTCTACCACGTTATCCCCAAAATTAAAATCCCCAAAACAAAATCCCCCAATCAAAACCCCCAAAATCAAAATCCCCAAAATCAAAATCCCCAAACTCATAATCCCCAACACAAAATCCCCATTTTATGTGTGAAATAAATTAAAATTAGGTTTAATATCGCCGCGACCAAAAAAGGCTAATAATCCATACCAACTTTCTGCATAGGCGGCCTTCGGCCGCGCTTATAAAAAATAACCCTGGGCTACGCCATGCAAAGTCTGGGTGTGTGGTATAACAGTGGCTACCGCCACGGTGATGTCCTTCTGCGTAGTACACGCTTCTGTTAGCTTGTTCGAATTAGAGCGACTAGCAGACCTGTATATGGATAAGTAAAAATATGTATTGCCAAAACGTGAATATATAGTTATACATACATAAATATGAATGAAAGAGAAAAGAGATATGCTAATTTTTACACGGTCATGATGTTTATCATAGCACTGGGACTTTGTGTTTGGGGATTTTGATTTTGGGGATTTTTATTTTGGGGATTTTGATTTTGGGGATTACTTATTTGGAAATTTTTTTTCCCTTGGGGATTTTGTGTTTGGGGATTTTTTTTTCGGGGATTTTGTGGCACTCCCCCATCGAAGCGCAGGTAGGGAACTAGGTAGTCTGTTTTGTCCAGGTATTATATGATTTATACTACTATGGCTGGTAGGTGCTTGTTTCCCATTCTTGCGACAGCACTTCTTTCGCCGTTCTTCTAATCGTTTTGACGTCACCACCCAGGGATTTATATTCGTTGCAACTTATGACTTTACGCAACATGTCAGCGTACGTTGCATCTCCCGCCTTTGAAATGATGATTGCGTCCGGCCTAGCCTTAAGCGTTTTTTTTTTCTTGCTCGTCTTTTTAGCTAACTACCTGTTAGCAGTGTCCTCTTTTCGCTCCATCTTCTCTTGTGTTTCTTGCCGTCGTTTGTGACTACCCACGTGCCCTGACGTCTTTTGGTGTAGTAGTGGGTTTGACTACGTTGTTCTCCTTGGTCGAGTATGAGTTGTTCCTCGATCGCTTTCCTGGGGGATAAGGGATGAAGGAAAATCGTTCCGATATACAACGACAATTTTGTTCTCTAACCTTCACTTTTTTTATATACTTGCTAGCTAGGAGGGAGGAAGGAAGGGTGACGGTGTAGGCAAGGGAGAGGATGATGATTTGAAAAAAGAATAGTAATGATGCGATAATCGATCGTAAATCTGACAAAACCTTTCAGATGAGGATGATTTTGAACCGAAACTAATCGCTAGAAAAAATTAAATTTTCAAAATTTAAGCTCTATTCACTGTTTCAGCAAAATTTTCCACTAGCTAAACTATTTTATCACCAACTTCCCACTGTCGTTATCGCTTGTGATCCAACTTATCGACGACCAGATTATGTATACAATTGGCTAAAGCTTTATGTCAGAGCACTTGTTGATGTTTTTTGTTGTTGCTACTACTTTTTAACTTGCTCTGCAATTGTTGAATTCACGAGGAAAATTACTATGAAAATGTTTACATTTACGCTGCATTGCATGCAACAAAACACAAGTGACGCGAAATTTTGTTGCACAGTTGAATTAGTTGTGCGCAAGCGTGCAGATCGATTTTTGTTGACAAAACAACACAAAAAGTGCAAAAGTTTAAAATTAAATTTTTTTAAATTAAGTTACATATTTAAAAATAACGAAAAAGTTAAAACACAAAAAACCGCTACTAGTCAGAACTGATGTTGAAAGTGTGTAAAGTGTATTTGATAGCAAAAAAAAATATTTACTAAAATACAAAATTAATCACAAGGATTGATGCTCTCAGTCTTATTTGATAGCAGTCCCAGCAACCTAAACGCCACTTTAACCTTTAAATTATTTTGTTTTGTTTTTTTCGTCCTTTTATTATAAAAAAAAATATTATCAAGATATATTCATTCATCAAATATTAAGTTTTTTGTTTACAAAAGTTGCTAATATAAGGAAAAAAAAAAACAAAGTGAATTCTGAATCTGAATTTGAACACCAATTCTAGCCCCACTGGATCTTTTCTATCTTACTCAATTTTTAAAATTTTTTTCATAAAATTTTTTGAATTAAAAATTTTTTCTCATCTAAATTTTTTTTTTTTTTAATTTTCATTTATGTAAATACTTTTTTCTTACTTAAAATTTAATCTTTAATTTTTTTATTTCTTTTATTATTTTTTTGTGGTTTTTTATTTAAAGTTTATTTATATTTATTTTTTATATTTTTTTAATCTTTTTACTTTTAATTTTAATTTAGCTTTTTTTAATGTTTTTTTTTTTTTTTTTTTTGAAATTATTATCATTTCTTTTTTTCTATTATTTAGTTTAAAATTATTATAAGTTTATTTTTCCATAATTTTTTAATTTTTCATTGCTTTTTTTCTATTTAGTTGTTTTTTTTACTTTTTATTGTATTTATTTAAATTAATTTAATTTTATATTTGAACTTCATTTTAATTTTGATTCATGTATATTGCTCATTTTTATTTTTAAAATTATTATTTAAATAATTATTATAATTTCATTAAAAATTCTGAAATAATTTTTTTTATATAAAGAACGAAACTAGATTATTTTCTGAAACCTTTTTTATTATTATTTTGTTTATTAAATTTCTTATCCCAAGTTAAGAAAGGAAAAAACTAAACAAAAATAAAAAACATTTTTTTATTACAGACAGAAAATTGTTTCAAGTAAAAGTTTTGGATCTTTGCATTGTTTTGTAATTATTTTCCACAAAAGTTCGTCCAACATCAGAAAAATTTTTGAGCTCAATCACAGCGTAAGGATGAGACCAACTCCAGCCAAGTAAGTGGTTCAAAAGAAACCACCATTTAAAAGCAGAAGATGCGGGAGACCACCACTGAGTTGAAAGAGGCTGGTGGAGGAAGACCTTAACTTCCTGGGTGATCCCAATTTTCCCAATTTCCGTGAAACAGAAATATTTGGCATGACTTGCACCAAAAAAACCCAAAATTGCTTACGCGGTTAAGCGCCAACTTATAATAATGACGCCAACTCCAAATACTACGATTAAGTTTTTAGTGAAACAAATTCATATACTTGCTACATACTTGTTCTGCACCTTATTGAAATTTCCCGTGCCGGCTAAGAAACCAAGACGGAGCTACTTCCGGATTGCCTTAGCACAACAGTATTTTCTTAGGAGTCCGATGCTTAAATGGCAAAGAGTACACGGGAAGAAATTAGCGGAGGTCTGAAGTACTACTTCCTTTCACGATCGGCTCATTAATAACCTTTGGGACCTCGTGGTTCACTTGGCAGTGAGTCCGGATATCAATATGCCCGGTACCCAGCTGGATTTTATATTCATCGAAACTTCACCGAGGTGGTGGGAAATTCACTTGTTATCCTCAGTAACTACGCTATTTGAGTGAATATTGAGTTCCCTTACCGCAATCGCATTACATAGCGCCGAGTCCCCAATCTCGGCAAACTACGTTTAAAGGATATACGAATTTCATATATCCCGCTTTGAAGCACCTGGTTGTTGTTGTTGTTGTAGCGATAAGGTTGCTTCCCGAAGGTTTTCGGGAGTGTTATCGATGTGATGGTCCTTTGCCGGATACAGATCCGGTACGTTCCGGTAACACAGCACCATTGAGGTGCTAGCCCGACCATCTCGGGAACGATTTATATGGCCACATTAAACCTTCCGGCCATCCCTCCCTCCCCACCCCCAAGTTCCATGAGGAGCATGTAGTCGTCAGAGCCTCGTCTGTTAGACAAACAGGATTCGCCGCGGATAGGTGAGGTTGACGATTGGGTTTGGAGAAGCTATATATTGCGCTGGCAACCTGTAGGGTTGCGCTAAACAGCCCCTTGAATGTGGTATTTTAGTCGCCTCTTACGACAGGTATACCTACCGCGGCAATATTCTGACCCCCTATGATCCTGTTGGTGCTGCCAACGATTTAGATCGATTGGTTAGCTTAACAGAGATTTACGCATAGTCTTTCGAATAAAAGACCAAAAGCTACTGTGGCTAGGTATTTTTATGCGAGTAGGTGGGGATGTTAAGACAAATAAAGAATTCCTACCGACACCCGCAAATGGAAGCAGTGGAGAGAGGAGACCCTCTCTGACTTATGGTAGGCAGATAGACGAAAACTAGATCTTTCTTCGTGCTGCCAATTAGCACGGGTTTCACGAATGAGTGATAGCTAGCATTGGCCAAAATCCTAAGCGGTTTTAGTGAAAGACTAGCATATAATCAGTACCAACAACGTTAGCCTCAAAGAAGCTAACAACCGATGTTTTGACAGGAAATTTCTCTTGGAATGAAAGTCGCACTCCTAGTCACTTATAGTTGAGATACTCCCCGGAGGTTCAAGACAGTATTATCAATATTGATAGTACTTTGCCTGATAGTGAACTACTATGTTCCGGAAACCACCAACAGTCAGCTACTGGTCCGACAATCCGGGGAAAGAATTGAACACTGAATTGCGAACAAATTGTGTTTACAGCTGGGACAGGTAAGGTGTACCACCGTTCCCTCCTCTTTGTGCTCTTCACAATTTCTGCAGTAACGACGACAAGGCGCTCCTTAACTCTCCACATGCCTACCAATAAGAAAGTTCCCAGTTAGTATTTCTACAAGGGGGAAGTTTTAGCCCTACTTAGTGTTTAAACACGACGGGATCTTTTAGGATTCCATTTTTTCCAAGGAAAGTTTTAGCCCTACTTAGTGTTTAAACACGACGGGATCTTTTAGGATCCCAGTTTGTTCAAGTTTCCTTCGATTCCGCTTATTGTAGTTATCTTTCGTTAGGTTGACGGTGGATGTCCTCTCTTAGCATTAGCTTGCATGTGGTAAGGTGCATGCCTTAGCGTTCTTGGTCAGGAAGAATCTGCCTGATCGTACCCTGCCTGGCGAGTTGGTCTTTAATGCAGTTTCCCTCGATTTCCCTATGCCGCGGGACCTATGTGAGGCGTACACAGTTGTTGGGCCATCTCGTTAAGAGATCGTTGACAGCTTACAGTTAGTCTAGAATTGAAATGAGTTGGGGCCAAGGGATAGCAGCCTGTTTGACGCTGAAAATAAAGATTTCGTTGCTGTTATTGTGTGCCCTATCCTAACTGCGGCTTTCACTTCACTGCGGCTGATACTTCTGCCTGGAAGAAACTGCAGTGATCGGTTAGTCTTAAGGAGAGTTGGAGGTATAGGTCCCAATAGACTCTACCACCAAATCTACCATTTAGCTTGCACCCGCGAGAATAGGGAGTAGCTTGTAAAACTTCTTTTAATATAATGACTTTTGAAGCTTATTTTAAAATCATTTATGAACAGAACACAAGACCCGTTTAATAATATTTACCACACATTTGTACTCATTCCATTTCAAAATATTCATTGTGGAATTTTTTTGCATGTTGCCTTTATGAAGTCTTTTCGAACAACACTCATGTAATGCAAAAATTGTGTATAAATCGTGAGTAAAAAATATTGTGACAAATAAAACAAAAATAACAAATATAATAATCTCAGCGTGTAATTATTTAGAAATCAAAAACAAAACAAAAAACATTAAATAAATGAAGAAACAGTTATTACAATAAAATCAAAATAACTCAACGCCTTTGTAATAACCACTTTAACTTGAGTACAATCGTCGCCTTCCTCATCGGTTTCGCTTTCAACTTCTTCGTTTGTAACGGTATTACCTGTACACCAACACAGTTTGAGCGCAGCACCAAAACCTGTCGCAGCCAAATTTTGCGACAAAACGTAAACAAAATGTTGGCGTATCGAAAGCTGGTGGCATTTGTTGGCGCTACCATCACCTTGGCAGTGGTAAGTAAATACATATATATATACGTATATATACCCACTTGTACATGCGTTAGTGTTAAATTCTAAACAAGGTTTCAATGCATTTTACACTGGAAGTAAACAGAAGTTTTAAATCCTGTATGTAAGCGTGAGATATAAAGTGTAAGCGAAAGCATAGTCTTTGTAAATGGTATGCTATATGGGTATATGCAGTCGTAGTGTGGGGTATTGGTATACTGTATGGTAGAGGTTTACGCCGGTCACTTAATCGGCGGCGGCGGCGTGTCCGGTGCGCCGACAAAGTGATCGGCGTAAACCTCTGAATTTAATGGCTGGACTTCAGAGCATCATATTGTCCTCAACTAATGAATATGGAAACATACTGCTGACGTCAATGGTATGTTTGACGATCTGGAACAACCTCACTAACTTGCGGATGAGTACCTGGGAGGCTTGTAAAGCGTAAATTTAAAAAAAAAATATATATTTGGAAAGGTTTTATTATATATATTTAAGGTAATCGACATTTCGGCCATTTCGGAAAGATCTGCGGTTTTTGCCTCTCGCGGATCGTTAAGAAAATTTTCGTGCAGAGAGAGGGAGAAATACTTAAAATGGTAACACTTTTGTAGCGTAGTTTCACTGAAGGAGATGTTGTGGGCTAACTATAATATCCGTCGTCGGCAAGACTTCTTTAAATCATTTATGGCTCCTTGTTGGTTATGCAAGTTAAGCAAGTCATATTGCTTATTCCAAATAAAACACAAACTTTATTTTATATTAGTTAATCACTTTTATTTAATAAATAAAATTGGTTGCTTTGCGACCTTACTTTACTTCCAAAGAAGAACTGCCTTTGAAGGGCGATGATACCGCCTTAAATACCCTTGTGATCAGCGATATTCACCTGTTGATGTTGTTGTGCAGAAAAAGGTCGCTATGATGCTATTGCTAGCAACCTAGCAACAGAATTGTATTGCTTCGGACGTGCATCAGTCATATCAAGGCATAATCTGTTGTACCGCTGGCCTACCTACCAAGCTCGTCAACCAAACGTTGCTTGCTATGCAGTGGGTGGTAAAGCGAGCAGAATAGGTCGCTTTGATGTTATTGCTAGTGACCTAGCAACAGAGTTGTGCTGATCAGACGCACATTACTTCATATCGCGGCGTAGGCTGCTGGCCTACCTGACAAGCTTGTCAACCAAGCTTTGCTTGCTATGCAGTGGGTGGTAAAGCAGGCAATGCTTATGTGCTGCATGCCCAGCCTGCTGTTGCTAAGATAAGTGCAAGCGGCGATCACCCTTTGTTGTGATAATAAACGAGTTCACGCATATGATGTTGCTATGCTGATTATAATATCATATCTGGTTTGTTAGGCAAAGGCAGGTAGCGGGTTGTGGGTTGCTGTTGGGCTGCGTACCCAACTCGTGCAATTGTTGTTGCTATGCTGTGATGTCAGGCATTTAGGCAAGTTATGTTTCTAATGTAGTTGGATTGTTGGTAAGCTGCATCAACTGACTATTGACGCTTTAGTTTTCTGTTACCCTGGTATTGCCTATTTCTGCAGCAGGTTATATGCAAGGAAATGCCTTTGTTATGTAGGTGGTGGTATCATACCTTAACTTGCACAAAGGCGACTGACGGTTGCTATTGATGTTCTATCTATCTAAAGTCATGACCCTCGTGGCACAAATTTAACGATTACCATCAATGCTGGCTTATTGTTGATCGCACCAAAGGGCGCCTTCACCTTTTCGTCTGTTTCTAAGGGCTACAATTCCCGACGTGCGAACAGTAGCAATCCCGACCACCAGCCGCTACCACGCATCTTGGCCCTTATACAATATGCCAGCACAGAAGCTATAGGACTGCGACTTCGAACTCATACCTTCGTCGACGTCACTTTCCTAGAAGCCCTAGGTATAGCTCCGAAGATTTTCTGACGGATGTTTTTGTCGCGCTATGCTTCCGAGCTACAACAAAAAAACACCTTGAAAAATTAGGAAGAAACTATTCTACCAAGGATGCCGCCCTCGACATCATAAGCAGTCTAAGTGGATATCATTGCGTAACTCATGGGTGAAGATCGTATAATCCTTGGCGCATCTACATAATATAAACTTACAAGGACAGTGGATAAAATGTAAATGTTTAAAATGCAGACCAAAATTTGCATACGTTTGTGTTCGATAAATTTACTTCAATAGTCTTCATTTCCGGCCTTATGATATAAGATCTCATTATGGATGACCGCCTTCAGTTTTCAGACTAGCTCGACTATCCCCTATACTATGGTAGCAGAACACCCGGTAATGTTGTTGTTGTTGTAGTGATAAGGTTGCTTACCGAAGGCTTTGGGGAGTGTTATTGATGTTACGGTCCTTTGTCAGATACAGATCCGGTACGCTCCGGTAACACAACACCATTAAGGTGCTAGCCCGGCTATCTCGGGAACGATTTGTATGGCCACAATAAACCTTCAGGCCATCCATTCCTCCCCACCCCCAAATTCCATGAGGAGCTTGAGGTCGCCAGAGCCTCGTCTGTTAGTGAAACAGGATTCGCCGCGGAGAGGTGAGGTTGACAATTTGGTTTGGAGATGCTGTATATTGCGCTGGCAACCTGAAGGGTTGCGCTACACAGCCCCTTGAATCTGATATTTTAGTCGCCTCTTATGACAGGCATACATACCGCGGGTATATTCTGACCCCCTAACCCGCTGGGGGAACACCCGGTCATCTGTTCGACTGTCTTGAGCAAGTTTGAGAAAGCTTTTGCTTCACCGCTTTGAGTGTTCTTGCGAAGGACAAAGCCTCACCTGGTAAATATATGTGCTTACGTATTCTCATTTGTAACAGGAGCCGTAACGTGTATGTGGCATTTAAATACCGTTGATGGGCTATATCCAATGTGATTCACTCCAAGGTACTAGTTGGGGAAAAGGCCACCAACTTTGCGAAATGTCAAACCGGGAGACTTGGGTGTCGAATGATGAAGTGTGAAACTGAAAATTAGGATTTCAGACGCTATTTTATAGTTAAGCAAATAAATTGAGTTTTCCAACCCTTCTCGTACATGTTGAAGATATGTACATGCAACTTAAGTATGAGCTGAAAATCATTTCAAAGGAGAATTTAAACCACTGGAGCATACCAAAGGATTTTGCATCACTGATTTCCCCCTTATTCTTTAAGCCACTCGGGATATACAATTCGGCATCTTTTTCGGATAACTTGCTTTTTTAACAACTTGAGAACATTTTGAAAATGTGTTCTACATTTTGGGGCATTTTATTTAAATTCATTGTTCTTTATTAATTTATTGAAAAAATTATGCGAAGTGAGCATTTAAATTTATTATATGTATAACTTTTCTTTGAGTGATTTGTTTTAATAACTTGGTGAATTCGGTAATCCGAAATCCGGCATTGTAAGCGCCTATTTTCTCAAACAACTGTTGAACGGTTAGAAATTATTAAATTTCGCAATAGCATTTTTATAACTGGCAGTAATGCGCATTCCTTGATACCCCTTCCGACCATGTCGGACTAATTTTCGAGACGAACAATAAATGGCCTAGACAGTCTCAAAAGAGTAGAAAATATAGCAAGGCGCCGAACGCCGCCGACGGCGGTGGCGTATATCTCTACTGTATGGCGTACCACGAATGTAAGCGTTAATGTAGTCACTACACCGTAGCGTAATATGGAAACAATGTTACGTGATAAAGTTGATATGAGCGAAAGGAAAGAAAAGGAAAGGAAAGAAAAAAGAAGGAAAGGAACGGAAAGGAATGGAAAGGGAAGGAAAGGAAAGGAAAGGGAAGGAAAAGAAAAGAAAAGAAAAGAGAGGAATAGAAATTAAACGAAATGAAATGAAGGGAAAAGAAAAAAAAGAAAATTAAAGAAAAGAAAAGAAAAGAAAAGAAAAGAAAAGAAAAGAAAAGGAAATATAAGGAAAGGAAACGAAACTAAATGAAATGAAAGGAAGGGAAAGGAAAGGAAAGGAAAGGAAAGGAAAGGAAAGGAAAGGAAAGGAAAAGAAAGCAAAGGAAAGGAAAGGAAAGGAATGGAAAGAAAAGAAAATAAAAGAAAAGAAAAGAAAATAAAAGAAAAGAAAAGAAAAAAAGGAAAGGAATGGAAAGGAAAAGAAAGGAAAGGAAAGGAAAAGAAAAATAGGAAAGGAAAGGAAAGGAAAAGAAAAAAAGGAAACGAAAGGAAAGGAAAGAAAAGGAAAGGAAAGGAATGGAAAGAAAAGAAAAGAAAAGAAAAGAAAAGGAAAGGAAAGGAAAGAAGGAAAAGAAAGGAAAGGAAAGGAAAAGAAAAAAATGAAATGAAAAGAAAGGAAAGGAAAAGAAAAAAAGGAAGCGAAAGGAAAGGAAAGAAAAGGCAAGGAAAGGAACGAAACGGAAAGAGGAATTGGAAGGAAGATACCTCCACTGATTTGGGAGAGGCAGATGAAGTAAGACTTAACCTCACATGGTGCTCTCATTTGGCATCGATTTTCGTAAAACAGTAAAAGCTGGTGCGACCTGTTACGAAGCGCCAAAAATCGCTTGGTTGGTTAAGCGATAATTAATGATGATGACTTTTTCGGAGAAAGGGCACTTAGGTTAGGTTAGGTTAAGTTAGGTGGTAGATGCCCTAATAGCGGAAGCTCACTTGGACACCATGAATTTCCGTTGTGATACCACATACAATAAAATAACGGCGACGTAGATATAGCTACTTAGAGAATCATTGGGTAGCAACGATAAAGTCTCGAATGATAGCGATCTCAACCTTGGATAAATCCTCGGGAGGTCCAAGGGAGTCACGAGCGAAGTACTTTCGCCTAGTTCTGGCAAAAACTGGGCAATCAAGCATAAAGTGATTTGATGATTCTACCTAATCATTCTCCATACAGCTACATCAGGAGAGGGTTTCCAGTATACTGGGACGCACCGCAATAGATACCCATGGGGCCCTGTCAAAACCACAATGACCATTGATAGGTGAGACTTAGTGAACCCAATTATTTCGGCAGACCTCCTGCCATCCACTTCCAGCTAGAAAGATCTTTCTACCCTACAAGAGGTGGTGTCCGCCCAACTTTTTCTGAGCTGACTCGCGGCCCAGCTATGGAGGAGCAAATCACAGGTGGCCGGCGGAAATTCCGAAATCCCTAGAGTCTACAGCCATCTTCATCAGATAATATTAATTATAAAATAGTTCTATGCAACCGCAAGCGAGGTCAGGCACCCTTAGACCACCCTCGATTGCACTGTAGTTGAACTCAGGGCTTTGGTAGCCGCTTGACTATCAGAGTAAATGTTACATTCCCTAATTGTAGTAGCACTGGATGGCATTTCATCCACCGCATCCATAATCGCAGCAACTTCCGCTTGGAATACACTGCAATGATCAGCCGACTTAAACTTTCGGCTTACATTTAGCTCTCTTTAGCCCCCTCACCACTAACCTTTCCGTCCAACTTCGACCCATCTGTGAACAAGTTAACCGATCCCATGCCCCAGATGATTCCTCTTCCCCACTCCTCTCTCGGGGCAATGACTGGGGTGAATTTGGTATAGGGAGCAGTTATCGTTGTACAATAGTTCGTCCTGTCCGGGATAAAGTCGAACCTGGTAAGAAGGCTAGAGTGTCCGAAGTCAGAAAGCCCATAGCCCATATCACGAAGCCTGACCAAGGACCGAACCACTGAGCACTTAGCGATCCAAAGAGTTTTTCGGTAGATAAGGAAGATTGCCAACAACAAGTAATACCATTGATGCCTCGGATTAAATAGCTATAGGGAATATTCGCTTGTTTTCATTTTCTAGTTTTTTTTTTTTTAATTGTGGCGAATATTAGCATCACTATGCAGTTAGTAAATAATCAAAACCACAAAAACTGCAAGCAGCCACAAATATGTACATGTACACATTAAAGCAAGCAGCCACACTTACATATATCGAAGGCGACGAAGAATATTCCACACACATAACCAGCAGCTTAGAGCAAAAATTTTGTCTCACATACACATATGTAGTCATCAGCTATGAGGAGAAATTGTTACTCATACATACACACGCATATAGCTAAATAACGAAGTATTCGATACAACTGTTTCATATTCGTGAAAAGTCTAGACCTTGGGAGAAATTTGCGAACGACGCAAGAGAGAGCATAAAAGCGGCGCAAGCTGAGGAATAACTAATCAGTTTGGTTTAAACACGCTTTTGTGAAGTACGTGATAGTAAAGTATAATTGTACTACTCCCAAAGTAGTCTAAATAAACACCATTTTGCAACACTGAATATTCGAACGTTAGCAGAAGGTTCATAATTATCAGGCACTTCCAAAAGTTCGTTACAATATAATAAATTAGCACCAAGAAACATAAACTAAGTTGATAATGATGTAAAATAAAAATATTTCATTTTATTTTTATAGTATTCGTAATTAACATTAAATGAGACAACTCTCTTCCCCATATTGTGGAAACGATAATGACAATGAACAATCTTACCACCTACAAATTTTATTGCAAAGTGTGGCTTGGCAAATGGCGCAGCTAATTTGCAAGTGACACTGCTAGCTTCATGCACCTACCTAGTTGTTTTTATTATTGTTACATTTTCACACACATTTGCCACATTTTTTCCTGTTACAACTCTTGAATGAGGGAAAGACTCCAACTTTAAGTAAATATGTAAATAAATAGATTTTTATCATTCAACGCCTTATTAACGTTTCTTGCCATTTGAATTCACTTACTTGACTTCGACTTGAATTTCCTCGCTTTTCGTCATTCCATTGCATCTTCTCTATGCATTGAAACTCATTTATGAATTTTTTTATTCATATTTATTTGGCGAATTTAATAGTACATATGCACGTACACATTTTCTCACATCAACAGTTTTGTTGCAATATAAATTTGTTTGCCGGTTTCCTGCACATTTTTTGTTGTTTGGTTTTATTTACTACTTTGAGGAAGTGGCATTTTCCTTTATAATCAAATATTTTGCATATTTTAATGATTAATTGGCCGTTGCGGAGTGGAGGTGGCATGCCCGCCTATCGCACCGAAGGTCTTGAATTCAAAGCTCGGGAAAAGCAGCGTCAATATACTGTAATGCCGCCTTCAGTAGAAACACAAATATTTAGTAGCATCACCACCTCACATTCACATAGTTACCACTTCATATGTCCCCACTCTTACAGCGATCGGCAAGCGCCACCTTAGAGCGATCAGCAAACGAATGGGAATGCAAGTAATCACTTACATGTATTTCACTCGCGCGAAAGTCGCAAATTTCTCAAAGTGTTTATAACGACTAAAGCTTAAGAAGAAACAGTTTGTGTTTCATAGATCATCGAAGGCGTGACCTACAATAAGTAAAAACTATACCGCAAGCACTTTGCCCGAATAAATGTTTATCTCTTATCTTGCAAAGTCGCCACTTTCGATATTTGGGCGACCTCTGTCCCCCACTGCTTTTGGTGTGATCAGAGATTGGTTGTGAAGGAACCTAGTTCTTACCTCCTTCTTCTTCCAGACACAGGTGCGTCCATCGCCACCATACCTAGAGGCCAGGCCACCATATTAATTACCTCGATATATTTCCACCAATCCACAGATACGACAGCTGCGACTCGCCGGGTATCGATTTCAACAAACCCGGGTTGCTTGGAAACCGGCGAATTCTATCCACCGACATCCACAGATTCGTCAACAGCGACTCGCCGGATATCGATTTCAGTAAGCACAGATTGCTTTAAAATCGAACAACCGATTCGTCATCTCCACATTGCCGTTTCATCAATCCCATCCACCGCCACCCACCAATCCAATAATCCCTCATCTGCAATTCTCCAGGTATCGGTTCCACAAACTACCCGTTGCTTGGCAGTCGATCCACCGATTCGTCAACGTAGATTCATGGGTATGCAACAATCCATCGATTCGCAAGGTACCGATTCCGACAACTACCAGTTCCTTGAGAAACTCGTACCCAAAATACGGAGATATGATTGAGAGCTGATTTATATTTAAGCAGCTATGAACATAGTTTAAAGAACGAAAGCATAAATGTTTCTCTTGTTAGGTCATGTGATACGGAAGGACAAAGACACTCCGGGCCGGAAAGTTTACCTACCGAAACCCGTATTTGGAGACAGAGAAAGGTAGGGACCTCCCATGAGCTTGGAAAGATAGGCGGAAAAGATTTGATCTTCGGTGGCGCTCCTAATTGGTGTCGGCTAACGCGACATAGGGTCGGTTTATTGGTTGCTATGCTGCCCAACCATAGAGACAGCACCCAAGTAGTGCTCTGTGCGCCATTTTGATATACGTGCACCAATTATTCATTAGACTGCCTTCTTCTGAACGTAGGTTTACCCAAACCATTTGGTTAAGTCAATTACTTGCTGATGTTCTTTATGATATAAATATGGCTTCAAGGTTCAGCACCTAATGGTCGACGATTACCCAAACAACCCTCTTGGCTACAGCTGTTATTAATTTTTTTGAAGAGGATTACTTTTCTTCCAGCGTCTTAGCCAAACATTCTATAATTGTGACTGCGATCATAGGTATTTATTTATTAGACCTATCCAGTAAATTTACTGTTGGGCCTGATTTATTTGTTGATTTTACAGGTATGGGTAGGACACTAATTATCAGTTACGGTTTTCCTGTGGTTAGTAAGTATGTCTTTTTTTATTGACGTGAGAGGACGGTGCACCGTGACTATCTCAGTGATGTCTAACGATGCAGAGTTTTTGATGGCCATGGGCACTGCTTGGTAGTCTTAGTATATGTGTACGTGACGGCCTTGCACCACGGCCAAAGTCTGGTAGGCGATTAAGTCTCAATTAATGTGATGATGGCATGCCTGAAAATATCCCACTAAAGTTATTTCTTTTCTAATTGTTCAAAAGAAAAGGGGGTGGGTCGCCACTGCCACTGGAAAATTTCATCGGCAGCGTCCGACCACCATAAGGTGAGGCCGCAAGCAGGTATCTGTCTTGAATTAATCGGATCGCTACGTAAACTTGCAAGTAATCTCCCATCACCGCTAAGCGCGTTATGCGCTGGGTTTCGAGCCCGTCAGGTAAAACCACGCTCCAATGAAAACCAAGAAAACACCAATAATAAATATACAACCCTTTATTGATGACGGCCAATGCAAACTTTTCGAGGACTATGATTTGAGTGCATGCACCTGGAATGTCCGTGCCATCCAGAAAATGCGAAGGACATAGTATGGCAAGAAAAGCACCAAGGAATGTGATATTTGTTGGAGTGGACATGAAAATAAGCGCAGTTTTGGTGTCCCATCCGTAGTGGGAGAGATATTTTGCCACAAAGAACTGACGTTAACGCCCGCGAACGAACGTCTGCCATACTCTGAATAAAAACGAAATTGTTTAATGTATCATTTATCTGTGTCCATGCCCGACGAACGAGAAATACGCCTAGGCGAAAGGCGCCTAGAATGCGCTTCTCACGGCAGCCGGTTTTATGTAGCGGAGCGACTCGGGACTTTTTTTTACCGACCAAGGGTGACGCCATTTAATTTTTTGCGTCCCTTCCGCGAAAATCCACGGTCAGTCTGTTTACGACGTGGAAGTAACAGATGACGCAAATATTGGACGTTCACGTCAAAGGTGTTACGCTACTGACTGTCAGTCACCCAAAGATAAAACCCTCACCTTCATGATGTATGCCACCAAAATTAGATTTTAAGTACAAAGCCGCAACAAAATCCTCAAGCCGCTTGCCGGCAGCACCTGTGGAAAAGATAAAGCAACATTGCTTACCAAGTACAAAGCAGTTGGCCGCACGCGAATATGATACGCGCCGCCAGTTTGGTCATCTGATCTCAAAAACACCTACTGGAAAAGGCCGCAAGCCTGTCAGAATTTTACAATCAGAACTGCCAGACATGTCTTCTTATGACCTATGAACACCACCTACATAGTGTGACCAAAGAGTTCAAGGTTAAAGAACACAAAGAAATTCTTAAAAGGCAGTTTTTGGTATACTCTCACAAATCAGGACTCATCTAGCAAAAAACTGCTTATCTAGCCCCGCATACACGGGGCTTAAAAGGATATCTCCATAAACAATATTATGAGATACGACCCCTGCCAACGCAACTGTTTGATCCAAACAAACATAAGGGGCCCTACGCAAAATCCACACACAATCGGTAAACGCCTTTGCCAGAACGCGCCTGGTGAACCCTGTTATCAATATACAATATCCCACTCTTGCAGAAGAAGAAAGCAAACTACCAAGGGAAATACGAGTCACTTTGGCTCAACTTCGTTCTGGACATTGTAACAGGTTAAACTCTTACTTTCCCTGAATCAACCCCAACATACGTAATGTATATCCTGCATGCGATGTGTCCCCACATGACATCAACCATCTCTTCAACTGTATTGTGGAACCTCCGCTCTAACGCTAATCTCCCTATGGTTCGTCCCCGTGTTGCACTCCTGTTAGAGGACTTTGCTGACAATTTGTGAGCGATCGTGCCCATTGAATGGGACGAAGCACTGTTAACACAACAACAACAACTTATTTTATGCACTCCTAGAACGCATATACGAACGGTGCAATCGCCATGATATAAAGTCGTGCTTGGCGAATTTTACGCCAGGGTGAAAGTGTTTTTGGTCCCACGGTCGGAAAACTCTGCCACCACAATGAAACCTCTCCTAAGGGACTGAGGCTGCTTGACTTCGATAATTTATTTTTTGCTTGTAATGAGATTTTGGTTTTTTCCTGCACTTCTCTTATCACACTACCAACGGTATTATCATAATTTTATTTATCATTTTATCTCCTATTTTTCATTTTCGTTACTCTCTCTACTTAATATTGCTTCCAAAAAATATGTTATGTCTAAAATTAATGTTGCATTGCATATAATTGTCCATTAGCAACAGCATTTGCCGTCAGCGTTTGCCACTTGCAATGGCCGTCATAAATCATTGCTAATAGCATTCATACAGGCCGATAGCTTAGATTGCCAACACACACAAAAAATCATAAATACAATTTTGCAAGCACGATAAATTTGTCAAGCTTCTATAAATCGCAAAGAGTGCTTTACAAATTATGTATTTGTCTTAATTTGTTTTTATTTTTCGTTTAGCTACTCGAATAATCTGCACGTTATTCGCACACAAAAGCCTATTAGTTATGAAGTATTAACCGAAATTGCCGGACGGACACTCTATTTGAGAACTGAGCGCAGACTGTTAAAACAATTCATGAGCACGGTTGCCACTTTGGTCCGTTTTGGACCAAAAATGGTCGTTTCCAACCCCATTTGGTCCACTGGTCCCTTTTCTTCAGTTTTGGTCCTTTTTAGGCAGTAGCCAGGATTTTGGTACTTTTCTTTCTTTTTCACACAGGTAAAGCTTCACAATATTGCCCAAAAAATCCGTCACACATTCATTAACCGACATATAAGTTTGAATTTACTTCAAGGGAACTCTCACCACAAAAAATTGCTCAGTTAATAGAATGTACCAAAACAGTGTCATCTAACCTCTGTGGAAGCGATAAGCGTTGTTTTCTTATGGAAAATTGTAAAAGTTGTAACAGTGCCAGAAACGTTTCAAGTTTGTAAAATATATTGCGGCCAATATTGGCAGTTCTATACATCACTATGCTGCTACTAAATAAATGCACAAAAACAATAAAACAAGCAGCCACACTTATATACATGTACACATTAAAGCAAGCAGTCACACTTATGAACATGAACGCATCATAGCAAAAAAAAGCCACAGACATATATAGAAGACAACGAAGAATATTTCACACACCTAACCAGCAGCTTGAAGCGAAGGGAATATTGCACCCACATAGTTAGCAATAAATCATAAAATACAGAGATACATGTATATAGCTAATTAAGGAAGCATGAGATACAATTATTCTAGAAGTCATGTTCGTGTAACGTCTAGAAATTAAGGGATATGGGCGAATGAAGTAACCGATAGTATAAAAGTAGCGCAAGTTGAGGAATCAGGAATCAGTTTGATTTAAAGACGCTATAAGTGAAGTATAATTGTGATTGTGAAGTACTACTCCCAAAGTAGTCTAAACAAAGACCATTTTTCAATGCTGAATATTGGAGCTATTTATTCGACAGTTCAGCGATTCGAACGTTTGCTATATAATTAAGAGCAATTTCCCAAAATTCTCTCTTTCTTTAAAATTTGCTAATGCTAACAGAACTCCATTAATCCCTGAGGCCTGGGATCAAAACTCCCACTTACTGAATCAAGACTCTGATATGAGGGAAAAAGTAAACATCTATAAAAATAGCACTAACAAAATTGCATAGTCTCATTTATGATTTACTGAGTTTTCAGCATAGTTTGGCAACACCAGAACCCAAATTTTGTACCGTTCTTTAACCAAACCTAACTACGCTATCCATTTTATTTCATTGCAATCAATTATAAAATGTTGGAACTAAGAGCTTTGCCAGCAAAACAAAGTGCTCAAGGTTTGGTTGGTTAAGGACATAGAAATGAAAATATAATACCATGAAGTACACTTTATTTTCGTTTGTTCAGCTTGAATTGAAGCAAAGTTTAACAATTTTTCAAAGCTTTCACCGAGATTCGAACCGCGAATCACACGGTGAAACTGCAGTTGCCTTAACTACTAGGCTATCCTGCTTGTATTTGTCTCATTGCATACATTTTATATAGAAAACCATTAAAACTTCCTAAAATTTTGCATTTTACAACGATTACAACACTTTTGTGAATTGTCGAATTATTTGTATACCAGTAAGATAAGACAGAAATTGTGTCCTTTTTTTGAGATTTGGTCATTTTTCTTTTTTTTTTTTATTTATTTTGGTCCCAAATGAAAACATGGTATGGCAACCGTGTGCATTAATTTATTTATTCAAATTTCAAATTTGTATTAAAAAATCGTCACACACCAAAATGTGCTTCTTCTGACCATTCAGATTATTTTGTGCTCCATTTTTCACATCAACAGCAGAGGTGCCCTTGAGAGCAGCGTAGAGCAAAGAAAAACTATTCGGCATTCACCTACATCTCGTGTGAGCGCATCGATTGAGATTCAACAAAGCAAGCAGTGAATCCGTGAATGGGCGAATTCTATGCTGAAACTTTTTTCGCTATTCTTCATCTACACATATACTACTACAAAATGTGTTGCGCTTGTGTTTGAAGCTCTCTAGCGTTGTGCATCTCTGGTCAACAGTTTTACCTGAAAATGATGACCAATTTTGTTTACCCTTCTTCTCATAAAAATAGTTCCGAGAATCGAGAAAGGGGATTTTTTTAAATGTACATAGACTGATTTTGAAATTGCTGCGGAGCCAGAAGAGAGTGCTCAGTCAGAATATCCGTTCTGAGCCTACTGTACCTATTTTAAATGATAAGAGTAACTCTATTAGTCTAAGCTTGTAATACCTGCACATGATCGTCGACACTTTGCAGATGCCGTTCGTATTAAAACTCAAAAAGTACAAAACCTCTAATTGAAAGAGAAGCTTGGCCTTAATCTTTTCGACTTATCAAATTCACCATAACATTAAAATTGCAAATAATTCGCAAACAGTTTATAAAATTCCGGCATTTTTGAATACCAATACAACACCAATAAACAAAAAAAGCATAGCTTACATAGCTCACACTCACTCGTGCAACAAATGTGGCATGTGATGTGCCGCATTTCCACAGCTACATAATGGGGCAACACAACAAATTACGTTGACCATAAAACTTTACAGAGTTAATGACATTAAAACTGGTTAAACCCGATTTGGCCTCAAGTGGGTACGGTCAAGCAAATAAAAAACAAAATTATGTAAAACTATAAACAATATATATACAAACATACTTGCATATGCCACATGCCACATGCAGCTTGAATTATATTTTGCTGCTGCTTTTACTGGTTTGATCTTCAAGCTGGACAGCGCCTTTGGCTACAACGCGCGCATAGCCCGTTTGAGCTTCAACAAAGCCTTCGAATGTTGTCTAAATCACACTTTTGCTCAATCACGTTCTACAACGCTCTTGCCTCATGATGAAGTTGTTGCATTATCTTCAGCGCTACTAACTAGGCTACCTCATCTTTATCCCCTTATCTCACACCATCTTCACAATTTCATCTAAATCTCCTATGTGCACAGTGGTTATCCAATTCTTTTTAATGTCTGCAGTTGATTAATGCATCTGAAAAAGTAATTTGTTCATTCATTTGTTGATGCCAACCTATTTGAACTCACGATAAAAGTGAAAGTGTGCATTTTGGTGCCGAAAAAGTGCTGAATACAACTCAATTGCTGCGATGGCGCTTAAAGTAGCTTGATTGGACTGCGCTTTTTATCGAGTTTTGTTTTTGCTTTTAAGAGCATGTTTTGCATTATTGCTTTGAACTGCAGATCGCCTTTTTTATAAGAATATTCATTGCCAGCACTAAAAACATGTGCTAAATTGCTTTTAGGCAAGCTGAATTGCACTAAAAATCAGGAATATTTCCAAAGCAAGTCCTATTCGGCATGTGACGCCTGCGATATCTAGAAAAATGTACTGATTTGAAGAGGAAAAATTTAGCAGAATGCAGAAAAAGTAAGCTGAGTTCTAAATCTTCCGTTATGAATTCAGTTGAAAATGGTTGCAAATCTCAGCTTTGCAAAAATAACGTGTGTTACGTTATATTTAATCCTGTATTAGCAAAAAGTGGGCTGAATTGATGAAAAGTGAGCTGAATGATAAAGAAAGCGCGCTGAATTACATCTAAGTGAGCTCAATATCTCTTTTTTGTGCGGAAATCTTAATTACTCAACATTTAATGAAATACTTTCTAAATTACAAGAAGTGTGTAGCATCTTTTTCAACGATTATTCAGTTCCATTAGTTGCAAAAATTTGAAATGTTTATAGACTGTTGTAAAATACTCTACCTTCAGTATTGCTTACGACTCATTCCCAAGTTTGTTTTGCAATTTCAGCCATGCTATGCTTTGCAGCTGAGTTATTATCAGCTCAGCTTATATTAACTTTGACTACGTGTGCTGACTGTCATTAAAGAGAGCTGAATTTGCCTAAAAATTAAAAGTGGTTTTAAAAGAAGAGCTATACAGCAAGTGAAACCTAGCTTATCAAAAATAAAATGTGGTGAATTGTAAAGAAAACAGAAAACAGAAGGTAAAGATCCTCTATTTTGAATTGAATTGAAATTTAGCTGAATAAAGAAAAAAACGTGCTGAATCGCGTATTAGTGCTTAATGTTTATTTTGATGTTTGTGATTTATGATTAGTTGCAACAATTTTAAAATATTTACTGGTTATAATCAAATACCCGATATTCAGCTAGCTTGCTTACGATCTATTCATCCCTATGTTTGTTTTGCAAATTCAGCCACTTTCTCCTTCTTAGCTTATTTGTTTTCAATTCAGCTCAAGTTTAGTTGGCTTACGTGTGCGGAGCGGCATTTAAGCAAACTTAATTGTACAGAAAATCAAAAGTTGTTCGAAAAGAAAAGCTATGCGGCAAGTCTTGTAGAGAAAAATATGCTGAATTATAAATAAAAAACTTAGCTGAATACAAAAAAAATGAGGTTTAGTTTTAATTGAACCATTCCTAATTAAAATGAGTTTGATATCACAGTGTGTAAAATAACCACCTTTTTTAAAATAACTTTTTCTGTATTAACAAAGAGTGCGCTGAATAGGGAAAAAATCAAGCTGAATAAAGAAGAAAACGAGGTGCATTGCTACCGTGTGACCATCATATCTATTTCATGTCTTAAAATCTCAATTATTTAACATTTTATAAAATACAATCTAAACATCATCAGTTAAGAAAAGTGAGCTGAATTAAGAGCAGGTAGGTTGAGCAGAAAAAATAGTGAGACTGAGATATCGATCTTGGGATAAGCATTTCAGTCAGGTGTTAATATTTTGTGTTAAATTGGAACAAACTAAGCTAAAGATGAGTTTTTTCGGTTCGAAATCTTAAATATAAAAAAATTCATGAGATGTACTTATCAAATTACATAAAGCATAAACACATTTTGGAAAGGGGCGTAAAAAATTTTAATAGTCTTTATTTATTTAATTATGAATTAGTTATATAATAACTTAAATACTGCAAAATAATGCTGAATAGTATTTTTCGTTGGCTGAATTGTATTTTTTCACATTTTGTTTTTAGTGTTCAAAATCATATTTCAAATATAGTTAGAAGGGGACAAGTACAGCTGAGTTAAGCTGTTATATCTTGTACGAAAAATTTGTTATTATTTCACTGAAAACTCTGACTTTAAGATACAAAAGTCGTGCTGAATAGCGTTTACGTGAGCTGAATAATATTATTTTCTATTGAACTTAGTAGAGTGGTGCCCAAACAGCTCTGAGTTTTAATTCGCATGACCATAACTTCTGGTGAATACATGCTTTTCTATATCGACGAACGATCGCGGTCTTTTGAAAGCATTTAATATATAGCTAATTTGCAAAAACTGTCTCACAAAACTCGCGTTTAAATTATCAAAGAGTGGGAGCTTGCAAAAAAATATTAGCTGAATTGGGTGAATTTTGAAGTAAGACTAAAAAAACATAAAGACATAAAAACGACTATAGCTAGCTCAATTACATAAATTAAAAAAAAAACAACAATTGTTGTCTTTAGTTTCAAAGAGAAGACTCTAGTATTTTTAAAATAGCTGAATAAGGGAATACAGAAATACGACTAAAGAAAATGGTTGCTGAATTCATAAACATTTGATGCCCACAAAACATAGCTATCTGAATTACATGAATTAAAAATTACAAAGGGAGATTTTGTCTTGAACTTCAAAGAGTTGAATTAGGTGAAGTACGATTAAAAAAAGTTGTTGAGTTCATAAAAATGTAGGCATCACCTGAATTACATAACATAAAAAATGACAAATGTTGTTTTAATTTTAAAGAGAGAACGCTTAACAGTAAAAAACCGCTGAATTCGGTGAATGTTGAAGTAAGATCATAGAAAAAGGTGGCTGAATTTATAAAAATATGGTGCTTACAAAACATAGCTAACTAAATTACATAAAGCTATAAATACTTATTATTTTAAGAATTCATGAGCTTAACACCGGCTTTATAATAATTGAATATTCAATTATAATAATTGAATATTAAATTATTATGTTTTTCTAAAATAAACTGAAAAGAAAGAGAGAAAGATTTACTGGCATATTGCAACAAGATGTTGAATCAACTGCGCAGAAATCTTTGATTCGTAATTAACCGTTTTAGTAGTCAAATGAACAAAAAAAGTTGTCTCGACAGCTTTGTACGAAAGTACCTATGTTGCGGCATTTGAAAGGCAGATGGGTTTTCACTGAGATCTTTTCATGGCAGAAATACACTCGGAGTGCGTGCCGAACAGTGCCGAGGGGCGACCCCGCTTAGGAAAATTTTCTTTTAATTGAAAAACCTTATTTCTAAAACTTTTATGTTGCTTTTCCCGGGGCGTGAATCCAGGGTCTTTGGTGTGGTAGGCGGAGCACGCTACCCTCACACCACGGCGGCCGCCATACACATACGTAAATATGTGCATACATATAGTACATAGCATACACAAATACAAAGTAGAGAGCGTAGTGAGCGTAAAAGTCTCTTTGAAATTTGCTCATGTATTGACTGTTGATCGCTGTTGAAATGACCACTGAGATCGGTTGTGTTAACACGAAAATCAGTTAGATTGATTAGGAATCTGTAAATTTTACAGAATTTTGTTAACTTAAGAGCGACAATTTCTCTTCTGTTGAAATCACTAAACTTATTTGTTCGCTTGACAAAGAACTCGGTCGAATTAACAATAATTCGGTCAATTTCACCGAATCTCCGTTAAGTCAAGAACAACAGAACCGATTTGTTGATTTTACTAGCACCATTTCTTTCAGTGTACCATTTCGAAAACTGCCACGTAATCATCATCAGATAATTTCGTAATGTTATCAAAGTTTTTACCGAGATTCAAACCAGGAATCACACGGTTAAACAAAGCTATAAATAAAATGACAAATGCATACATGCAAATTTCAAAGAGAGAAAGCTTGCAAATAAAAAACTGAAAAGCTTAAAGCACTCAAACATGAAGTCAAAGGTAAAAAGCTTGCTGAATAACAAATATAAAAGAGACAAAAAATAGAAAAATTCGCTGCTTACAAAAATAGAGCAAGCTGTAGTAAAAGAAATTATTGACCCTATTGTATTACTTCTTAACCTTTCTTTTTCTCTCTTTTAGCTATTCTCCTCCAGAGCACATGGCCTTAAAACGCCCGATTTGGAAGTTTTCGCAAACTATGAGGTAAATATATATTTTAAGTTCAGTTAGCCTCAGGCTATAAATATTTATTTCTCTTTTTCTCTCTTTTCCACTTTATCATAGGACATGCAACGTTACATAAACGCACGTAGTCAACGTTCTATGCGCTTCATTGAAAATCCCACATATGACTCTTATATAAACGCCTACAACGATCATCATGAGTCAGCCACACTCGAGCGCCAACGGCGTGCCACAAAAGAGCAACAAATGCGAAAGCTGCCGAACGAGCCGAAGATGTTGAAATTCGGAATTGAAGACGCTGTTGAACCGAGCGCTGAAATCAAGGAGCTCATACGGCATCATCGTAGTCGTGAAGAAGAACTGCAAAGTGGAGTGCCAGCTGATAAGATGGAGATGAAAGCTACAATGCACCAGTTGGCTGAGAAACACAAACCCAAAACAACAGCGCAAAAGCGTACTACACGCGCTACACGAACGCGAGTGGCGCGCAGTAAGCGTCCGAAGCGTGCCGCCTACGCCAATGTTACACCAAACAAGCAGCAATTCAATTTTCAAGTAAAGCTAATACCATTCGATACTTCCGAAGCACGCGAACCCGACGAAGAGACTAAAGCACTTATAAGACGTATGCGTAATTTGGAGCTCGAGCAGTATCGCAAAGGTGCACCGGCTACCAGTACCGCAGGGCCAACAAAAATACGCGTAAATCGCAATGCGCCCGCACCCACAGCGTTGCAACCATTAACCGTAGCCATACCAACCATCAATCCAGCTAAATATTATCGACCGAAAACCGGCAAATTATTTATGAAACGCAAAGGTAAGCGCGTAAAGCGCTCAGAGCCACAAATGATACGCTTCGGACATGAGGACGCACGTCAACCAGATGCAGCAACAATGGAGCATCTACGCTTGGCTAGAGAGAATCACAAGCAAGCGAACAAACAGGGAAGCAATGCAGATGATAAAACGGGAGCGATTAATAAACGTGAAGCGCGTATAGACTCAACAGAAACGCGGTCCGCTGACAAGCAGAATGTGCAGCCTATGCGTGAGGAAGTTGACGAGGAAGGCGACAGTGATCTTAGCAATGGTGAGAGCAAACGCATGTTTGTTTATAATAAAGCACCCGTTACGAAAACTAAGAAATCTATAGGTTCACTACCTGCTGAAGTACAGAAGATTATAGAGCATATGTTGAAGGATCATGGCGCTGGTGGTGTGGCTAAAGGAGCTGCCAATGGTGGCGCTAAGGCCTATCTTAAATACATACCAGCACAAAAAGTCGACTACAGTCAGTTGAAGTCTTTATACGGTGGGAAGGTCGCACTAACCTCCACTTATAGTAATGGTGGTGCAGAAAAATTTTCGCCTGCTTCGTATGTAAAATACATACCTCCTTATCAGAAAGCCGAGCAAGTTCAGATTCATCCTGTGCCTGTAGTAGAGAAGGTACGTTACGTTTATGCACCAGTAGCAGTCGGATATTCGGAAGAGAAATCTCCAGTACAAGCTGCCGTAGATCATGCCATACAAGCCGCGTATTCTGATCATAATGTGAATGCTGTTGCTGAGGGACAAGCAGCGCACGCTTATGGTGGCGGCGACCACGGTGATAAACTGGAGAGCGGTGCTGAAGGTGGTGGCCAAGCAGGAGGCGCCATGTCGCAACCCATTATTGTACAGGAGGCTAGTGGTCAAGCAGCACCTGTATATCACAAATACGCCGCTGATCTTTCGTATGCGCTCGAAGGGACCGCTCCTATGGAAATTGCAATTACCGGAAGGAATTTTCGACCATCCAAACCAGATCCAATACTCGATGAGAATAAGTTCTCAGAAGCTAGTGCAAAGCAAGTTCAAGGTGGATATAGTGGAACCTATGGATACAAAGCGTTTGGTGGTGATGGTCAAAAATCAGCAGCAGAGTACGAAAAACAAGCCGAATTTGAAGAGGCGAAATACAGATATGAAGTAGAGAATGACGCGGAACCGGAAAAAGAAGCTGAAGCGCCTTTAATCAAAATCGAATATCATGGCCCCGCCGATTCTCTAAAACAAAATTTCAAAGAATTACCTGAATTCAAGCAACTTTCTACGCTAGTCGGCAAATCCACCGAAGATCAAATACACGGTCTCACCTATTTGTTGGCCAAAGAAATGCAAAATAAGTTGAAACTGCAACGTCATAAGTTGCAAGTTGGTGAGGGGCAAGGTGATCAAACGAAAACTTCACCGATACTCTTTCCGGTCGAAGAAAAGGAAGCTGGTGACGAAAAGAAACAAGAACAACAGCAACAAGCGGCGGGTATGCAAGGACGCCTTATTGGCATGGCAAAAGCTAAAGAGTATATACCAATTGTAGAACAACCAACTGCGGCCGAACAAAAGGCGTCTGGAGGTGGTGGTGGTGGTGGCGGTGGCGGTGGTAGTGAGGCAATGAGCGGCGCTAAAGAAAACAAAGCCATGAAAGCTGAACCAAAATCACCATTACCGAACTCATTTATGTCGTATGGACTTTCACCGAATTATGAGATCATGAAGGGTGGTGAAGGTGGTGGTATGACTAAATTTTTGGTGGAACAAATTATGCACCATCCGGCGCCTAAATACAAGGCTTATGGCGGAGGTGGTAGAGGTGAATATGCAAAATCTATGTCAGTCAAAGCAGAAAAACAGCCAGTGGGTGCATCAAGTGAGCAGAGTTTGAGCTTTGGTGATGAGGTGAGTACAAAAACCCTTTCTTGATTTAAGTTGCTTTTAGAGGGACTTACAATGTATCTTACTATGTGTTGGATTCAAAGAACGAGGTATTCTTTTGCGAATCTGAATAGAATTCTCAGGAACGAAAATTTGATTGTTTGGGTTGTGTTTATTTTATCTCGATATTGATGCAAAAATGGGTTTAAGTTGGAAGAAGTTCATCCTGGGCAAGATAATCGCAAGTGGATTGATTATACTTGGGATAAATTGGGGGAGGAAGGGTGGTTAGATCGTGGAATTTGGCTCTCTACTGCATTCCGACAACCTATGTTTCTTCATCTCCCCCTTCCAAAGCAGATTTAGTGATCTAGTATTATATATGGTAAGGAAAGACCGTCCGCCCAGCAGCAGTTCATATAAGTGCACAAAGTTCACCTGCCGAAAAACACTTGGCAGCAAATAATTCAAATGGCACGGTCCCTATGGAACCCTGGGTTAGCGGGGTCAGAACTTGTTCCTCAACGGGTGACCGCAGGTCTTCTGTAGGGGGGAACGGCGTAGATGTAGGCTTCTAACCCGATTAGCCTCTCTCTATCGAAAAGTTGAATACAATAGTGAAGATATTGGTACATGAGATTCGGTTAGGTCAAGAAGGCCTGCATGGGAGCTTCCCATACCTTCACTAAAAGCCCTTGGCGAGTGCCAGGTGGTATCGCATTCGTTTAACCAGATTATACATGCATTTTTCTATGAACTTAAGTAGAATCAAAAGATCCACCTTCACAACCTTTGCCAGACTATCGGAAAAGAGTGCACCCAGAAATCTGATACATTTTGTTTGCAGTCCCGGACATCGGTAGAGAAGCTAATGAATCAATTTCTCTTCCTCCTCATCCTGACAGCTTGTGGAGAGGGAGCTTGTTGATGTGCGCTCCCGTCATGAAACCTGTAACTATTTTCATTGCAGATTTGTTAGGATTGAGAAGACTAGCTTCCTTCTTTCCTATAAAAGTATGACCATAAGAACCGTGATACCACGCAGTCTTCCCGGACGGTCCACAGCAAGTCCGTTGCCCTAATCTTATATTCCTTATATCCGCACGATATCTGAATTTTTCACGTTGGACTCTTGTCCATATAAGGCACTCTGTCTTACGACAAAGATCGTTACGTTGGTATCTGAGAGCGTACTGTCCTGAAGCAGTGTGGCTGCTCTCTCTTTGCCATAGACTTTCGCCTAGAAGACTCTGCATGATCCGGGAAATCGATATGGTTGACTTACCTGCAGCTGCTTTGAAAATAGTCTAGCCCCAGTTCTCTTTTCAATTAGTCAACCGTCTGTGTACATTGCAATGCCGCTAATACTGTCCAGGCCTTCTTTCCATTCCTCTTTTGAAGGATATCTTATATTCTGCACCTAGAAGTCAACAACCGCCGGTATACGGTTGATGACATACGTCAAGAAATAGCAGACGACCGGATGAGCAAAATCAATATCGGATAGAGTGGATGAACATGCTTAAACACTCGGAAATATAAAGCAAAGAGTTCAGCTCCTCTTCTGTTTGTTAGAGAAAACTGTGCGTAATAAACCTAATAGAGACTATAGAATGAGGATTGAGTAGGAAACAAACTTGAGCAGACTTCAAACGAAAGTTAAGTCTCGCGAACTTTAGTCAAGCGCCTTAGAAGTGGGAGATCTGTTTTAGCAGGACAGGCGAGTGCAGAAGAACCGCATCTTCAGCACTTCCGAAAATTCTGCAGTGTTTTTTTAACGTAAAAACAACCCCAACAACCATATAAACTCAGAGGAGAAATCTAGTATGAAAGGAAGTGAGAAGAAAAGAAAGGAAGAAAATAAAAAAGACAAGTAGAAGTAGATGAGGCCGGAAGGGGAACTCCATACTCCTTTTCAAGTCCCTACGGAGGAAGATAATCTTCTTCGGCGTTTTTCTGTTGTTGGAATAATCTAAAATTTACATACTTCATATCGAAATACCGCTAATATCAAACTTATCAACCTCCTACTGTAAACCACAACACACACACACCCACATAAAAAACACATACACACATCTCTTCTTCCCAAGGTAAAGAACTTCATTCACTTTAAACTAAAATCCTTAATAACATTAAAATTCCTGTGATACTTTAGCCACATCCACACACTCCACCACACAAAACTTCGTATTCATTTTCCATTTTCAGTATGATCTAGCGAATCTTTAATCCTTTTAAGCTAAAAAGCGTACATAAGCTCAGAACGTACCGGCAATGAACCATACGATGCGATGAGGTGGCAAAAGGACATGGCATTAAACTGCCGCAAAATGAAAAGACGTTGGGATTTGAGCCAAACTTTACGAAAAGTGAATCAAAAGTATAGACATTCGATTTAAGAAGGAATGCGAGGTAATGAGAGAATGAAGATGTGGCTGGAAGGGAAACCGTTAGTAGCAATATGAATGCCTGAAGATGATGTGAGAAAGGGAATTAGTGCAGAATTAAAGTTAAACACATTAAGGGTGACGATGATGATGATGAGCACGAAAAATTGCTAAAAGTATGTGGAAAATGGTGGGAGAAAATATTTAAAGAACTGAGTTAGCAGAAATAGGGCAAGAGATTTAAGTTGAGTTAGAATTCTAGAGTTTATAAACAACTTCTACTTGGCGAAAAAATCGCTTATGGAGTCATGTTCGTTAGTCTATTTTATCGATAACTTGAGCAAAAATAGATATATATCTTAACCATTTATGGCATAAGGGATAATCCGACCCAGAATGGATTTGTTTTGAAAATGGCCGAAATCACTTTTTCGATATCGCAAATTTCGAATTATGTAAAAATTAGATAAAACATAAAGTAATTACGATAAAGTGGAAAAGTTTGGGTAATGAATTGATTTTATGACGAAAGGTACAAGTTTTGTGATCCTGGAGAAAATGGGGGTGGCACCGCCCACATTTAGGAGATGCAACTTTAAAGGCTGTCGTGTAAAGGTAGTAGTCCACGTAGCTGTTGGGATCACGAATCGTGTGCTTCGATCGTGGTACAGTCATGTAGCTTGATGTATGACTTTATGTTTATATATATATACTTAGGGCGTTGGCGAACTCTATCAGCCTTAATGCTAACGTGGCTTGGAATATTCTTGCAGTATGCCCGCGAGTCGTAAGAGGCCCCTGAAATCCACAATCTAGGAAACTTCAACTTCGTTATATCAAAACATTCCCCAGATTTTCAGGTCTTGGTTCTAATTTCCAGAACGAAACGTATCAATCTCCGGCAAAGATTCATCATTATCGATAATACTACCTAAAACTTCCGGATAGTGGTTTTATCACTATTAGAAGAAAAACGAGATCAGCCTCAATTTAATATATTAAGTCAAGCGGGCTGAGCTTCCCAACTATGGGGCCAAAATACCTTCTTTAATTACCATGCCGTTAAAGTCGCCAAGTACAAACTTCATATCATGAGAGGGGCGGCAACTTTATATGAGTTCTAAGGACCTCATAGCGTGCATCTTTCACCACATCATCATGATCTTCCTCCGATTAAAGGGCACAAGAAAGAGATGTTAAAGAGTTTAACTTTCATGGCGAATAGGAGCGAGATGCTCCTCTACATGCCTCAACGACAGCACTTGGCGAAGTGGTTTCTCTCCCTCCACGAGGCCAATACTGGCACTGTACTTAATTGCAGAAAGGACAAGAAAGGAAGGGAAAGGAAAAGAAGGAAAAGAAAAGGAAAGGAAAGGAAAGGAAAGGAAAGGAAAGGAAAGGAAAGGAAAGGAAAAGAAAGGAAGGAAAGGAAAAGAAAGGAAGGGAAAGGAAAAGTAATAGAGAATAGAGCGGGAAATGAAAAGAAAATAATAAAAAGAAAGGAAAGGAAAGGAAAGGACAGGAAAGGAAAGGAAAGGAAAGGAAAGGAAAGGAAAAGAAAGAAATGAAAGGAAAGTTATTGAAAGGAAAGGAGTTTTCGTTATCGGCGTGCTATCATTTTGTTATCCAAACTTAATGATTTGTTATCGAAAAGTTGTCGATTTTTTCTCGGTTTGACAAGGTTATCGATTAGTTATCAGAAAAGCATTGATTTGATATCGCAAAGTTTTCAATTTCTTAATGGGATATTACAAGAAGTTATCGATTCGTTATCGTATTGTTATAAAAAAAGTATATTTGTTATCGCAAATTTATCGATTTGTAATCAGAGTGTTGCCAATTTGTTATAAACTGGTTCCCTGTTGTTTTATCAACAATGTATCGATTCAGTATCGAAAATTATCGATTTCTTATCATGGTGTTACCAATTTGTTTCCGATACCAAAAAAAACTTCAAAATAAAATCAATGACAAATTCGTAAACAGTCATTATCAAGCCGCTAAGAAACCAATAAGAAGCCTGTGAATGGGGGATAAAAAATTGTTAAGAAACCGAAAACTCGACGAAAATTATTCGCTTTCGTTAAGCCGAAGACAAAACAATAACTAGTTGTTATCGGTTGAATCCGATAAGTAAGTAGCCGATGAAGCACGAAATTGTTTGTTTCTGGTTGAGTTACATCCCTGCGATTTCTAGTTAATTTAGAAAACATTAGCTTTCACGTCTTTTTTTCATACTCCGCCAATAGAATCTGTTGTTGTTGTTGTTATTGTTGTTGTATTAACGATAAAAACACTCCCCAAAGGTTTTAGAGAGTGTTATAGATGTTAATTGTCCTTTGCCGGATATAGATCCTGTACGTTGCGGTAACAAGCACCATTAAGTTACCACCATCTCGGGAACGATTGTTAAATTTTCTAGGCCATACTGCCCCTCCCCCTCCTCTCCCTAGTTCCGTGAGGACCTTGGGGTCGACAGAGCCTGGCCTGCTAAATACGTGTATGATAGAACCAAACACTTTCGGTGTAATAGACGAGCACATTCTCTCCACACTAGGGCGTCCATTACCATTATATCACAACTGGGTATAAAAACACAAACCAACCTGTTTTTAGTCTATCACAGCATGTCTTAAAAGTCAAACGAAGGAACTTTTTAACATATTTTCATTTATACTTAATCCAAAAAAGTTCTTTGCTCTTACCTTTGCGCTCATCTGCTGTTTATGCAGCTGCTGTGTCGTTTTTTATTTAAACTATTCGTCGTCAATATGTGACGACATTAGCGAAGTCACACACTCTTATTCCTTTGTTAACTAAACATCGTGTATTCAAACTTCTTTCTACTCCTTCAAACTCCTCATGTTGCCTAGCACCTGGTTTTGTCGTATACTCTTAATCGCATTCCCTCTAGATTTGTTTAATCCATTACTTGCTCTTCTTGAGTACGCTTTTAGTTCACAGTTTTCTCGTTATGCGCTTTACCTCATCCTCTAGAGTAACTTAGTCTTTGCTAGTCATTTCAGTGCGTTTGTCGCTCAAATTCGCTTTGGCGGAAAAGTTTTTCAGGCGTATAATGAATACACACAATCGACATTGAAAATGTTTGTCGAACTTGAAAATTATTCGATTAAGTGCATTACCGGCGAGACATGGATCTGCAATCATGACTAAAGCATTCATTATATATACAAAATTTAAGTACTTCGATAAACACAACTAATATTACAACAAACATACATATGTATATGCGCCTAGACAAATATAAATGCATCCTTACACACTTCGTGCAAAGGACGTTTTTCCCATTCAGCCACAAGTGCAGTCGCTTACATAAATCGAAGCACATTGAACGCAAACTACACTTGTACCTGCGTGTACAAGCTTACGATGGAGTTGAGTCATACTTCTTCTATCTAACCACACTCATACCCAAAACTAAAGTAATCAAAACGTTAGGTAAGCCAACTAAGGCTAACAGTAATTCGTTACGCATACCAACACAAAATACCTTCGTAGTATAGCCAAGATTCAGACCACAAATCGCGCTGAACACAGTGTTCGGCTTTGCGTTCAAACGAATCGAAAACGTTGAGAAATTGTGTGCGCACATCGTAAAACACAATGGAGGCTGCTCATCAACTAACTCCGCGGGAGGTTCGATGTGGGACCCATCAAACTTACGGGGTACGTAAATAACGTTGCCGTTGTCATAAATGGAAAGTGCTGTTTAATCCGGCGCTTCGGGATATACATACCCGTTGAGTTTTTTGGTTCATCGCCAATGCGAAGAAGAAGGATATTGTCTTGTTTGCTAGTAGGTAAAAGGTTCCTAATTGGTCAAGGCATAAGATAGGAGGTGTGAGGCTATAGCAGAAACCTTGTACCAAATATCTAGGAATGATTCCAGACAGTAAATTGTCGTGGAAGCTCAACGTGGCGGAGAGTCAAAAAGGCGGCAGTATGTGCAAATAAAACAATGCTTGCGTGTATTTGGGGTCTATAACCCCCCTCTCTCTCTTTCTGCGAATATTTACAGAGATTTGTAAGCTTATCCTATACTATACTTGTTTCGTGGACGTCCACCCAAAAAATTAAGTACCTGAACAAACTAGAGTGTAAGCAATCCCTGGAAATAGTCGGAATAGGTAGATATTTACATCGATATTGGATCTCTGGGCATATTGGAATAGATGGAAATGAAAAAGACGATGATTTAGCTAAACAGTGCGCATCGTTCGAAACTTGTACCGTAGAAGATCCAACCTGATTGGGCGAGATTTAAAAAAGGCGAGAGCTGCAAGTTATCGATCAAGCAGGAAAGGCGTGGAATAAGATGCGGATCCGCAAGTTTAGTTTAGGTTGAGTTGGCCGGTCCATGAGGACCTCACATATACTGAATGAGTCCGTAGTATTACCAGAAGTTTGTTTCAACGACCAAACTTAAAACCCCTATCAAAAACCAGGACCTATGTTATAAAATAACTCCGTTGCGTGGCCGCAAAGTGTCGAAGATCATGCGTAGGTCTTACAACCTTAGACTCAAAAAGTTATTCTTATCATTGAAAAGAGGGGCCAGTATGCTCATGGCGGGTACTCTGAATGGACACTGCCTTCTGGCGTCACATGATTTTATGTTAGGCTGTGTCAGTGATAGCAGATGTAGGAAGTGCAGGTTGGAAGAGGAAATGATCGAGCCATGCATTCACAGATCTAGCACTCCAACGATATGGGCGAGAAGGTGCAATGTGGTTTTTGTTATTGTTCTAGCTAAAAAAAGAGTTCCCGAAGGTTTTGAAGAGTGTTAGCGATTGCCGGATATAGATCCGGTACGTTTCGGTAACAAGCACCATTAAAGTACAAGCCCGATCATCTCGGGAACGATTTAATATGACCACATTGAACCCCTCTTGGTCATGCCTTCGTCCACCCTCTAGTTACATGGAACTTGGGTTCACCAGAGCCTCGGCTGCTAATGAAACTAAACTCACCACGGGTAGGTGAGGTTGGCAATTGAGTTGGAGAAGCTACAAATTGCGCCGGCAACTCCTTCAAACCCCTTGAATCATTTGGGAATTTTAGTCGCCTCTTACGACAGCCTAATCTGTTTGTGGGTATATTCTAAGCCCCCTAATCCGCTTGTAATGAGTTCAGTATGTTTATATTAAATTGTTACCGTCGGGCTAGTACCTTCATGTTCCTTGTTACCGCAACGTACCTGTTCTATATCCGACATAGGACCATCAACATCGCTAACACTACCCAAACCTTTCGGGGAGCATCCTTATCGCTACAACAACAACCGACTGGTAGAAAGAAAATCCAATCAGATTTCTGAAAAGAAGCCCAGGTGTTTGTTTAATAGGAATTGTGTGGCGGCCAATGTCATCCCATTTACGTTCTCCAATTCATTCGCGCTGTACATTCGATTGGAAAAGTATTTTTCACGCCACCTACTTGGAGCGCAATTACTCATCTTACACAAGGTAATCTCACATTTTCCAAAATTAATGTGTACCCAAATCTCGTGTCATACCAATTGGAAAATTTTAAGGCCTTCAATAGGAGCTAACATTAGATGTACAAATCTTTAAAGGTTGAAGTTGAAGCTATCCCATAGGTAACTCTCATTAAGATGTCATAATTTTTGTCTGCAAGCTCTTCAACTGTGTCCACTGTACATCACATCATATAACACAACCCAATCCTTGGTAAACGTACTCCTTTTTTAATGTGAAAGTTGCTTACTACTCACTCCCTTACTCCCTTTCGCTCATTTCCCTCCAGTTTGCTGCCTTAGGTACTTACTACCAGTTGTTGTTATTGTAATTTGCAAATCGTTGCGCAAACTATAGCGCGCCACATTCACTTCACTTTCTTTTATGCAAGTATGTATGTATTTGAATATGCACAATATGTAATAAGTATGATATCGTTCGCTTATACGCCTAAGTGTATGCAATGCACTCGTACCATGACCACCTTTAAGGTAAACTGAATGAGTCTGTCAACTTAAGCTGGTAGTGAGCGTGTTTTGGCTACACAATGCATAATGTTTGTTTTCTTGCCTTGTTGTTGTTGTTCTGTGTATATGTTTTTGTTATTATTTGTTGTGTATGTGTGTGTGTGTTTGAATTCTACTACACATTATCAAACAGTTTGAGTTGCTTGTAATCCCTAAAGTTATGCAATGCTTTCCAGCTTACCTCTTCAATATACAACAAACCCCCTCTCCCACTTTTGTACGTCTTTCCACTTACTTAACACATAATACCAGTTTACCACTGATTACACATACAAACATACAATTCTAACACATTTACATTCATGCATTCGTATTAGACGTTTCTGTTGTTGTTTTGTGGCTGTTAGTGGCATGTTTTGTTGTTTAAGTACAAAATTTTTTTTAGTTTAGTTTATATAATAAGGATATCGTAATGTTTGCATGTATGTTTGTATATTTGTTTGTTGTAAAATGCATTTGTGTTCACTTTGTATGTTGCTTACATGAATTTACTCAAAACATGTGTTTGCATATTTTTTGAAGTGAGTGTTGATGGCCAACCTGGCGGTAGATCTAAATACTAAAGCTCAAATTTTGTGCATACAAAAGGCATAGCGTCAACTTGTGAACATGGAATATCAGAAATCTACAGATATGCTAGTGAAAATTCAAACAAATATTAGCTACAATGAAACGAAAGCAAATACAAACTTGGGAGCAGATAAGAGGGATACTGCTGACAATTTCTAATTGGGAGCTTAATCTTCAGGAGTCAAAACTGAGATACTGAATTTAAAAAGAGGACATAGAAACCACTTTTGGTTTTGATTTCAGTTCGTGCACGGCTCGTGTGAAGGTTTCGGCTATGATTAAAGTGCCGCATTCCCATCGGTTTTGGTTCCCCGTTTCGATACCTGTGAAGGTTTAGGGTTTTAGTTTCGCTTCCTGGATTTGTTTTCAGACTCCTATCGGTTTAGGTTCCTGTAGAGGTTTTATTTCTAGTTAAAATTCCGGACTCCCATCACTTTCAGTTCATGTTAAGATTTCGGTTATGGTTTAGGTTTGAGGTTCACATAAGTTTCGGTTCCTTGTTTCGGTTCATGTTAAAGTTTCGGATAAACATCACTTTCGGTTTTAGTTTAAGCTCAGGACTCTCAACGGTTTAGTTCCTCTTAAGGTTTGGCTTAAAATTCCGAGCTCCCATCGGTTCTGGTTACACGTTTCGGTTCCTGCAAAAGTTTTGTTTTTCATTAAAGTTCCTCAGTCTAATCGAACTTGGTTTCTGTTAAGGTTTCAGTTTTGTTCCGGGTTACAGTCGGCTTTGGGTTCCCGTTTAGGTTCCTGTGATGGTTTGATAAAACTGTTTGATTCCTATTGGTTTCAGTTCCTGTTAAGGTTTCGGTTTTGGTTAAAAAGTTGTTGATTCCCATAGTTGTGGGTTTGTATTAATTAATAGGGATGTCCCTGCTCCAATCGCTTTCTTTTCCCTGTTCGGTTCATGTTAAAATTCTGGATACCCATCGGCCTTTGTTCCTGTTAAGGTTTCCGTTTTAGTTTAAAACAAGAACTCCCAACGGTTTGGTTCATGTGAAGGATTGGCGTAAAAATCCAGACTCGCATCAGTTCCGCTTTCCCGTTTCGGTTCCTGCTAAGGTTTTTTTGTTTTTGATTAAAGGTCCAAAATACCGGCGGTTTCGCTTCCTGTAAAGGTTTCGATTTTGGTTAAAGTTGAGGGTTACCAACGATTTCGGTTCCACGTTTCGGTTCCTGTAAAGGTCTTGGTTAATTAAAGCTTTTGATTCAAATCGGTTTCGCTTCCTGTTAAGGTTTCGGTTTTGATTAAAGGTCTGGACTACCGGTTTCGGTTTTTGTTAATTATTTGCGATTGTTTGATGTTTCAGCTCCTATCGCTTTCGATCCCGGGTATGTCTATTGGTTTCGGTCCCTGTTAAAGTTCCCATAGATTCCGGTTCCCCGCTTCGGTTCCAGTTAGGGTTTCGGGTTTGCGTAAAATTCTCGATATCCAGTTTCGATTCCTGTTGATGTTTTGGTTTTGCTTAAAGTTCAGAAATCCCATCGGTTACGTTTCCCCATTTCGGTGCCTATCAAGGTTTCGGTTTTGATTAAAGTTCCGGACTCCCATCGGTTTGGATTCCTGTTAAGGTTTCGGTTTTGTTTAAAGTTCAGGATTTCAGTGGTTTAGAACCCTATTAAGATTTTGTTTTTTTTTTTTTTTTTTTTTTTGTTGCCATCGGGTTCGTTTCGGGTTCCGATTCCTGTTAAGGTTTCAGTTTTGGTAAAATATTCTGGTTTCTCAATCTCAATCTCTAATTGCTATGAGAAATTCTCGTGGACCGGCCGGTTCAGCCTAACCTAACCACCGTATAAAGTATCTAACCACGCCTTAAAGTATGCAGTACAGCTCTCGCGCGCTATTGCCAAAGGAGCGCGTATTGTCATTAAGGGCTAGTCGTTTTTGCGGATATGTTCATGTTTATAGCTCCAGCACACAAATTTATGTCTAATGTACTTCCAGCTGAGTTTAAAGGGCACCCAACTCCCAAAAGCAATTACCCTGAAGCTATAGCTTAAAATAAATAACGAAAATATGTGTACAAGTAGATGGCATATAAAATTTTGTCAAGCAAACAAAATGCGCGAGAATAATCAGCTAAGTGCAAGCGTGTAAAACGTATTGAAAAGTCGTTGAAGAAATAAATGAAAAGGGACTTGTAATCCTTTAAGCACCTTTTGTATATATGCAGGTGCGCCTGAAAGTGTGCAACAAGACGATAGTAAGCACGGCAGCAGCCATTGATATCACCAAGTCAAGTAGTTTGATGAACTTTTCGTTTTGAATGGCTGATGCAGTTTTTTCCACTTTTTTCTTTTTTGCAAAGTTCAACACAAGAAAATGAAATAAACAAAATAGAGAAATAGAGTATAAAATAAAATGAACTTGGGGTATTCACTCAGACATAGATGTAATGCCAGCGCACTTTTACAAACTCTACTAGTTTTTCATTAAGCACCTTTCATCTCTATCAGAAAATAAAAATTTGTTCTTAAGTTGACAAATTCTTTTCTCGCTACTTCTCAAATGCTACCATTCAATGTTTGAAGCTTAAGCGGAAATTGGAAGCGATACCCTCAAAAGTGATTGCGCATAGTTTGTGGAAAGTGCGAAAAAAAGCAATTGACAAGACTTCTTTAAGCAGCAACAACAACAATAGAGGATATAAAATATAACAAGTACAAACACCCTAAAAGTATGCAACAAAAAATGCATCAACAAGCCGTTGAAAACTTGCCAAATAAAATATCCATTGACCAGCTGATAAGTTCGGTTGTTTTCTACTGACGTGCTTACGTACCTACATATATACATAGTTTGTTGTTTTTGCTAACAGATGTGATCTTTTGTAAACGAGTTCCAAAAAAATAGTCTGTTATGTAATTTCCTTACACTTAGGAAGGTAAATAGAATATCTGTAACCCAAGTAGTTATTAGGAAGCAGTTTTGCGGCTAGGTCGTTAAGCCATGGGATTGAACACGTTTTTCATAAAATAGATGGTTAGTTGTAGAGGATTGCGACCATTGGTCTATTGTGCCCCCAACTCCTTCACGGCAGCTCATTTAAACCGAATTCCTTGAAGAACTCTAGTATTTCCCTTCTCGCTATATCTTATATGAATGGCGAAGCAAGTAAATTGGCTGAAACCGGACAACAGTCAACGAACCTATCAAGTTCTAGCACCTTATCCATCTCTTTTAAGTGGGAGTGGTTGCTAACCGATTTTGGTAATTTTCGTAAAGAGAATGTATAATAATGGGGCAATGATTAGAATTTCTAACATCATTATGCTGCTATGTAGTAAATAAACACAACGACAGTAAGCCATTTACGCACATTCATGAAGGCAATGAAGACTACTGCACATACATAACCTGCATCTTGAAGCGAAGAGAAGAGCGAAGAAGAATGAGAAACAATCACACATTACGTTATCATCAGCTAAGAGCAGAAGCTGTTACCCTCAGCTTGTTAGGGGATTAGAATATGCCCGCGGTAGGTATGCCTGTCGTAAGAGGCGACTAAAATACCAGATTCAAGGGGTTGTGTAGCGCAACCTTTTCACCGAGATGGTCGGTTCCGGTACCAAGGAACGTACCGGCTATGCATCCGGCGAAGGACCACTCGATAACACTATTATGGCATTTTTTTTCTTTTTTGGAAATTTTCGATATGGAAAAAGTGGGCGAGGCTACGTTCAATTCCGCCCATTTTCAATACGGCTCTATTTTTTTTTTTTTTTTTTTTTTTTTTTTTTTTTTTGAAAAAAAATAAAATTGAAAGAAAAAAAGAAAAATATAAAGACGGGAAGAATTTAAAATGAAAAAAGAAAGAAAACGAAAAAAAAAGTTAAAGGAAAAACCTAAAAAGAGAAACAGGAAAAAACATAAAAAACTTATTAAACAGAAAAATATAAACAGGAAGATAAACACAAAAAGCAAAGAAAAAAATAATGGAAAATCCAAAAAAGGTAAAGAAGAAAAAAAGAGAATGGAAAAAAATTAAATCAGTTAAAAGAAAATGCAGAGTGGAAAAAATTAGAAGGAAAATAAAAGAAAAATCTAAAGAGAGAAAAAATTAAAAAAAAAAAAAACAAAAAGAGAATGGAAACAAAATTAAACTAGAATGAGAAAAAAGAATAAAAGAAAAGGTCAAGGAAATATCCAAAAAGATAAAAATTTAGAAATAAATTAAAAGAAAAATAAAAAAAGGAGCATAAACACAAAAAGAAAAAGAAAATGAAAAACTAAAAGTCAAAGAAAAATATATAGAAAAATAAAAAGTTTAAATTCAAAAATTCTGAAATTAAAAAATAAACAAAAAAGAAAAGGAGATAAAAGAAAAAGAAGAGAAAAAAAAATGAACATAAAAATTTAAGTAAAAGAAAAACAAAAAAAAAATTTAAATAAAATAAAAAGAAAAACAAAAAGCGAAGAAGAAAAAGAAAGCACAAAGTAACAAAGAAAATGGGAAGAGAATATAAAAAAAATACAAGTAAAAGAAAAAGGAACATAAAAAAAAATAGAAAACAAGAAGAAAAATAAACGAAGAAAATATTGAAATCCGACGAAATCAAAAAAAAAAAAAAAACATCCAAAAAAGTAATATTATGTAGTTTATTTATGATAACTTTTTTATTTTTCATACCAAAAGAAAATTCCAAATGTTCACAAAAGATAAAAATAAATCATAGAAAAATGTATTGAAAATATTTGCGCCTCAAAACTTAAAATAGCCAGTCTTTGCTTTGAGAGGCAATGTAAACTTTTGTTCTACGTAAAAGTTTTGTTATGTTAATACGAACTCCTCTCTATAAACAATAATTTCATCACTTTCGTAAATCTACTTAAAATTGTTCTGAAATGAAGCCACTTTTTGCCGACAGTTCACTTGCATGCCATGCAATTTCTTTACAATTTTTTTTTTTTTTTTTAGATTTTTGTCCACCCACATTATAAAGCTAAGCAGCTGACGTTCTTCTGAATGTTTACTTTGCTGTAATTCATGCTGACTGCACTCCTTGCTGCTATTGACCACAAGTCCACATTCCACTGTCATTGAATTGACTTGAGCTGCCGTTTGACCCTTAAGATGCAACGCTTCACTTCGTTTGGGCATCGACTCGCATTTAAGCTGATTTCATTTTATTTATTGGAAAATTTGTTAAGAAATCTTCTTTTCCATGATTCCATGTTACTACTTCGACTTTCTTCCACTCCATTGCGGTTGACAAATTGTAATACCTACTGATAGACAAACAATTGTAACGAAAATTGATTTCCAAGTAAAACAAATCAGCCTCAAAGTAGGCAACACAAACACTGAGTTTTTACCTGGAACAGCTGCTGCTTTCAGCTCTGCAACTTTCTTCGTTTCTTAAGAATCTATTACTTCCTGGCCACGTTTTTTTGCGTATCGAAATCAATTGTATACTTTTATATCGAAGTCACCGTAAGTAGTAGCTTTAACATAGCTGCCATACATTTTTTCCCCCAAAAAGCTCATTTTCTGTCATCAACTTTGGACTTCTGCTTCTACACGAATCGCTTTCTATACAAATACAAACAAATTAAGACAAACCTTTTATAAATATTTATTTGATTCTCTTCATTCTCTTCAAATACCACAACTTATGTTCACTACATTGCATACTTTGCGGCTTAAAAGTATTTTTTTATTTTACTCACCTGGCAATGTGGTTGGCAGCTTATTGCGCATTAAATTGAAAAACATGCTATTTTTACTTTTTCATATGCACAAATCGTTATTTTCTATTTTTGAAACTGAATTTTCTGCTTTCATACTTCTTTCGCAGAACCAACTATCGTAAGAATGTTTATGCATAGGTTAGCGCCTGTAAGTATGCAGCAGAAGGTAGTTATTTCTTGCTGTCAGCTATTTGATGTGTTATGCAATATGTTGACTATTGTGAACGGCTCAATGGTTATCTATGAGCATATGTAAGCTTTTTTTGAGGCCAGATAAGAGCTTACCTAAAGTGTAGAAATTCAAAGGAGATTAGGCGGAGACGATTGAGATTATTTTTCTGTGGTCTTATGCAATTCAGATATTTAATTTGAGGTAGTGGAAAAACGTGAAGAGTTGAGTAGTTTTCATGAAATTCTGCAACCAGACTGGCATGCTAACCGCAGGTGAACTCTAAACTTCATGTAGTCAATGGAATAAAAAATTATACTGATGATGGCAGTGACAAGAAACAACTGAAAACCGTTTCAATATATTGATATGATAGCTTTGGCTTTAGTGTCTCCCTCTTTGGATAGCATAGGGGCTTAGGCTGGTTATACCATTGTAATACCACTGAAATGAGCTAAAGCTCTTCTTTGTATTAGCCCGATGGCATTATAGAAATCAGCGCGATTAGCAAAATCCTCGACTGGCCTAGCATAAACTGCCGTGGCTGCAAATGGACGTCATCACTGCTGCAAGAAAGGTTCGGAAACAACATGGAAAGGAAACGCCCAGGGCCATTTCATGCGAGTTATCTAACTGGCCATAGAGATACACAGTAAGCTTAGCTGGAAGATTAACATCCAGCGTAAGGTGGCAAAGCCCTATGCTATGCACGAAACGTGTAAAAAAACTATAGACCGAAACTGGGGTTATGTAGCTTCTTACGGACGTCATTAGATCCATAGGTTAATGGTATGGTCACCAGCCTTGGACGAAAACTACTATATCAAACACCTGAATAGCGAAAAACCAGCAGGACCTTCGGAGGAGTAACAGGAGCATCACTAAGAACATGTCCAACTGACGTACTAAACATGTACTTAAGCAGTTATCTCCGGATTTTTACATACGTGACTAATTCAATAGTAGGACTTCGTGACTCTGACCGTTGGGATTCGAGACAACATGGTTAGCGGGCTTCACAATGTGAATCCGACATCCGATTATCACACGCCCTCACCGAATTGGAAATATAGTTGTTAGGTAAGTTTTCCTTCAAGACAAGACTGCAAGGGGAAACGAGGTGAACAGGAAGGATGCGACCTTGACGGGTCCAATATGGGATGTGGCGTTGAAGGTGATGTATTCTTTGACCAGCCTGAGGTATTGCTTTCTGAAGTACTGCATATAAAGAGGGCCTGTAGCCTCTCTTCGAAGGAACCGGTGAGAGCGCGCAAATTATTAAATTTCTCAGACAATAAGCAGCGCACATGACCCTAGACTCATTTACCGCATAGTCTGTTGCAATGGAAACATCTATTTATACCAGAACCTATACCTGCTTCACAGTTCCATGCATATCTTAGCAGGGCATTATCAAATTGAGTGGACAGTACCTACCTTATTCTAGTTACCCTAAATAGTGCTTTCATATTCTGACCGACCAGTAAACCTAATTATGGCGCTTCCCAATTCAGCCGGTTCTATGTACCGTAGCGACTCAAGATTTTTCCGAACCAAGGGCTGTCATCTCAGTGTAACCCCATTGAATTTGTTCTTTGCTACAACAACATGGACGATAAAGACGGCGATGGGCAGCACAACCCTTGCAAGAGGCTACCAGCGCAATTCCTAACATCATATTGCCGACGGTAAGCCCTAGCGTCTCCAAGCTCATCACCAAAAAAGGGTGTTAGATGACCTAGAAAGTTCAACATAGTGACTCAAAATGGTTCCCGAGATAGTCGGGGTACTACCTTATTGCAACTAATTTCCGGAGCGTACCCTATCACTATCCGGCAAAGGACCAGCGACATCGCTGAAACTCACCAAAACGTTCAGGGAGTCTTACCTTCGCTACAGGAAGACAAAATTGTCGACTTAGATCACTTAGGAACTTGGTTTGGCTCTTGCTGGCGATAAGTCAAATTGGTTTGCAAACCTCACATGTACCCCGTGCTGCTAAGCTTGGTAGGGTCTGCCCTTCCACCTAGCCTCAAAAGGTGACCACAAATTATTTGGGTAGATGGCATGCACGAGTCTAGTTCAATAACGTAACATCAAAGACAAGAAGAATTAAACAAAGATTGTCGCAGGGTGGTGTTCTAGTCCAACTTTCGGTAAATTTTTACATAGGTTGGGTTAAGTTAAATTGGCCGCTTACGCCTCCCAATGGCAACAATGACAGAGAAAAGGAAGGCAATTTCCCCAGGAAGGCACAAGTCACTTTGGCATACCTTTGATCTCGATACTGTAATATAATCAGCTTTTCCTCATCTAGAATCAACCCCGACATACCGAAGTATGTGTCCTCCAAATGACACCAATTATCCTATCAATTGCAATGTGGAACCCACGCCTCTAACGCCCTTATCTCTTTGGGGTCGGAACAGTAAATTTCCTTGCAAATCCGTTAGAGGATATCGATGGCAATTTGTGAGTGATCGTACCTATTTGATGTGGCAAAGCACTGCTACAAGAGAAAGAAACAGACTGAACATATTTTCCATTAACTTCGTACCATACCGCCGCGCCTAGCAAATTGACTCTTGTCTACATACTAAACCCCCTAGGTCCAAGCCAGAAAGTTTTTTGGAACAGGGCTTTTATATAGGTTCATATATCGTCCTCAGTCAAATTAGCGGAGCTAGGTTTTAGTTTGATGCAGTGTCTTGATTTCTACGCACGCAGTTGCCAATACGTAGAGCTTCATATGCGTTTCTCCCTCAAAACCAGTGTTGTAATTTTAACAAGTCTGATGTAAATTAAAGTTTCATAACACTTTCATATTTAAGCTAAGGCTGTTACGAATATTCGTATTCGCATTCGGAAACCCGGAATTTACGCAAAATAAATACATGCCTGACACATGTGTTGACATTATCCAACCTGTCGCTTCCGCAGGTCATGTTATTGATGACACTGTCAGGGGATAAGTCGCCAAGTACTCTTCTACCTTTCTTTGCTGTTCGGCAAAGTGCTAGAATTCGAAGAAGGTGTGGCATGTAATATCGTCTTATTTTCCACCGGTGCAGTTCAGGCTTCCAACCTCGCCCATTCTGTGGTGATAATTATGGAAGTAAACGTGTCCGGTAAGAAATTCCGTCAGGTAAAAGTCAACCTCTCCGCATGGTCGCATCAATCATAGGTTCAGCTTACAAATTAGTTCACTGGTGCACCTTCCGACGGTGCTGTAGCCCCATTGTTATTGCCTGTGGCTAACCAATTCTTTACGCGCTAGTATGACAACATCTGCCTAACTTGCTTCCGATTCGCTGCCGTATATTGCTTTTTTCCCCATCGATAATATTTATCGGTATGGTTCCCGCAATGACCAGTATAGCCTCAGTCTAAACCGTATCGTAAGCCGAAGCTATTCACCGTGTCTCACTGCGTTGGATCGAGGTGAGGGCAGCTCAGTTCTTCCGGTATTTTATTGCGTCAGTTTTCTGCATCGTGTAAGAGTCTTGAGTCCGAGGCTGATGCCATAATTGTCATTAATCCACTTAGGTTCGCTATTGTGTATGCAACCCTTTCGGAGGCTCCTCGTTGTGCTCCAAAAATGTGAGATTACTGTTGATGTCCGTGTTTCTATTTGATTGTCCCCAATCGTCAAATTTTTGATAGTTGGGAACCGCCTCTTTGCGAGGTTGGCGACTTTCGTTTTTGCTGTTGCTAGCTGAAGACCTTAATCAGCCATCCACGTACTTATTTACTCTGCGCATGGTTAAGTTTTAGCGCGCACCTTATTGCTAGCAAGACAAAGCGACGATGAAGGTGCTTTCTGGCATGCCCAATTCAAGATGATTATCGTAAGTGATGTATATTCGGACGATTTTCCGTCATCCCTTGTCGAGGAAAACCGCTTTCGGGATTGTGCCGTCATCAGTGTAGAAAATTTAATCAAGTTTGACAAGGGATGACGGAAAATCATTCCAATGTACACCATTTACCACCTTGTCGGAAAATCAACAAACGCTATCGTAAGTAATATTCCAGAGATCGCGACCTGTTACCGAATTCTGCGCCGCTCCTCCTGTTATTTTAACCATTATTTGACAATGAGTGGCTTCATACATTGGGTACTTGTCTCTCAGGTAGTCTCTTAAGATTTCTAGCAAATATTGCGGTATCTTGAAAGTGCTTTCTAATGTGTTAAGCATGTTGTCCCACCTGGATGAGTTAAAACGGATTTTTACATCTGTTACACCGACTATCGGTCAGGCTGTCTCGGTTTTCTGGATTGAGTGCCCCCTCCGGAGAAAAAGCTGTCGGATTGTGAACTATGTTTCATGTCTATAACTAAAGTTTGATATAAAATTTCGAAGCAAAATACTATAAATATCATGGTTCTACGAATTAATTATTCCTCGTCTGTTGACATTCAAAAATCCATACACGTATTGGCATCGGCTATGTCCAAAACTCAACATTCGTAACATCCCTATTCAAGACACAAACAGCAGACTAAGTACACGTGTACTTTTTACATTGATTGCAGTGCAGAGATGTTTCCACAGTCCAGTCATTGTCTCACTGAAAATTCTAATGGGCTTCATGAAACATTATTAAAAGCTTCTATAAGTACAAATCATACACAATTTTATGAGATCACATTCATAGCATGTGATTATGTAAATGCCTTCAATGCAATCGGTCGACATGCTTTTGGTAACAAAAACTTCTGCCGCACAGTGATCGATTTGCTCGAGCTAGTGCCCAAAATTCGATTTTTATAGTTTAATGTAATGAAACAGGTCACTTGAACATTTTTATGGCTGACTGTGATGGCTTATTAACTAACGTCGAGAAAAGGAAGGCAGCGGTCTTCGAAATTTATTCCATGCATTCGGCATAAGTCTGCGTCATTATCCTCTATTCAATGAACACAGGGGGACCTTAGTAAACCCTAGTGGTAACGTTTGACATAAACAACCATCCAAAAAGATCTTTGCACCTGATGAGCGATGGAATAGGCCGAAAATTTTCAAAAGTCTAAACCTTCACCCACCGTCAGTCCTCATATATTTCTTTTAACTAAGAGATCCGTGTGAAAATTGCTGGAGATATCTTAGCCCCAGCGGGTTAGTGGGCTAAGAATATACCCGCGGCAGGTATGCTTGTCTCAAATGCCGACTAAAATAATCAAGGGGCTGCCAGCGCAATTTAGAGCTTCTCTAACCCAATTGTCAACCCTACCTATCCATGGCGCATCATTTTCTTTAGCTGCCGACGCTCTGGCGACTTCAAATTCCTCATGGAACTAGGAGGTGGAGGCGGGATGGCCTAAAAGTTCAATGTGGTTATATTAATCGTTCCCGAGATGGTCGGGCTTGCAGCTTAATGAGGCTTGTAACCGGAGCGTACCAAATCTATATCCGACAAAGGACTGTCAACATCAATAACACTCCCCAAAACTTTCGGGGAGTGTCATTATTACTACAACGACAACATATCTTTATACCTTGGAATATCGCAACAATTTTTAATGAAAAGTAGTTCCGTACCACCTCAAATGAGGTCCAGTAATACCTGACAGCCCTCTACTTCGTGGTAGCAGCGCATATAAGCAAATATAAAATTCCCCGACAGTTCGAGCGGCGAACAGCATCATACTCACCACATCTTTAATATCGAGCTCTTGGCAGAACCCTCCTTCCAACTCCAATCTAGTTCAGCGACAACATTTGCAATTCCCTTATCATATCCTTTCCTTCAAAAGTATGAGCGGTAAATCAGGCAACGGAGTCAGCAGCATAGTTGTCTGCCCTGCCAGTAATGAAGTCCAAGCTGGTCATAGTGCTTGAGTGTCCAAAATTCATAAGCTTACATCCTGCGTATCAAAGTTATGTTTCCGCCAAGACTGGGGCTACGATGTCAACCAAATTGGTATTGTATGAAGCGTTCCGCTTATTCCATACAATAATAATCGTTGCAAGGCTTCCATTGTCTTGACCATTGCAGAAAAGTCTAGTGCTGCACCCCAAGCGACCAAGACAACCTAACCAAGGTTAACTGCCCGAAACTAAAGCCCGGTTTACTGTGCCACTTACCGCCGATCGAACCACTTCGTGGAGTCAATAAATATAACCGTTATTTCTAGATTAGGTACTCCGCAAGATCATTGAAAAAGGTTGAACCAGAGCAGCCAACCTTCTTCTTTTTATTGCCGAAAAGTTGCGCAGAAGATGCTGCACGCTTTCCTTCTCCTCAGTGCATCTTTATCTGCGGCAGTAGTCGTTAGATTCGATACCCATTCTAGCGGCGTGACTTTATTGCGGGCTACTACCACACTTCTCCTATCTCCAGAACCACTACCCCCCTTCCTGTCGAACTTAAAGCCATCGGTAGATTGCACTATGAGCAGTATGTTGTTGGTTGCAGTAATAACTAAGTACCTATTCTGAAATTGAAGCATTGGTGCTCAAAACCGTAGCGTGATCCTTTGCTCGCTTTGCGGTAACGACTACTCCTTTTGCTACCAAATACAGTGGTGGTAGCTACCGGATAGTGTTGTGTGTTTCCGTCATAAGAAGAAAGCCGCTGTTGATCAGCTCGAAGCTCCTCTGGTCTTTTTGTAAGCGTTTGCGGCTCTTGGCTTTCGTAAATTCCGTCCACCAAACTAGAACACGATACAGTAGAATTGGTTAAAGATCCAACGTACTACTTTAGGAAAAAACCCAATGCGACACCAATTTTTACAGGGGGGATGGCAGTTGTTGCTTGATTACTTGACCTGTATCACTCCAGAGCAGTTTCCTATACACAATGCTTCCCAGATACCTTATTTTATCGTTGAAGGCCAAGATTTCGCCACAAACCTTGATTGATATAAAAGTCAGCGCTTCGTACCTTCTTGTGAAGACGATCAGTTCCGTTTTTTTCCAGGTTGACACCGAGTCACAAAGTCTTTACCCATTTACTGCTTGTTGATAATGCCGCCTCTATTAGATAGCTGAGTTTGCGGGAATTTCCCCTGCATTAAAACACAAATATCGTCAATTCACGCAATCACATCAGGGTCTTCCACTTCCATGAGTCGTAGTAGTTGGTTAACACTCCCCAACCAACATTGCGTGGTGCTTCGTGGATGCACGGCGAACTAAACTACCAAGTCACGCAGATACTGAGTGGACATGGCGGTTTCAAAAAGTATGTATGGACGCGTAGGATAGAGGAAGATCCTCTTTTCCCATTGCGTACCACGGAGTTAGAAAACGTAGAACACGTCATGTTCCACTGCCCCTGTTTTCACGAGGAAAGACTCACCTTGCAAAGAGTTTTTGGGGAGAACCCTACCACGAGAAATCTAGTATTCCAAAAGTGCAACAGAAAGGAATGCTGGACTGCAGTGAGCAAAATGGCATTTATAGTCATGACACGCCTGATGGATGCTGAGAGGGAGCGCAGAGAAATGCGCAGAGAAATGCGCAGGCGGAGCAGTGGCGCCTAAATCGACACTCAGCGCAAATAACGGGAACCTCGACGCAGGGACAACGGTAGGCTCTTAAAAAAATTAGAAATATGGTACGCCTCCTTAAAGTAATGCGAAAGTGGTACCGGGGTGGGCGACGGTTCCAAAACGGTGGCTGTTTTTTAGTCTACGGAAACACGGTTGCTCCGACGGCAGCAATTATGGTGCATTAGGCATTTTTGAGCCCTCCCGCAAAAAAAAAACAACAAAAAAATGCCCACGTTATTGCATCTGGAAGAACATTGTTCAAGGCTGCTGCTATATCCAATAATGCTAGCAGAGTGTATTCCTTGAAGTCAAGGGATCTATCACTTATTGATACCAAGGGGCAAAAAGCAATTTCGGTACATCAGCTTTTACTTTATATGTATTGAGGATGCAAAAAGGGCGATCTCTTGTTAAATCTTTCAAAACTGTTTCCTAAGTTTTAGGAAGAAAAGAATATAGAACACTGTGTCTTGTGTAAATCTTCAATACCATAGACCTTTCGTTAAAACCTTCAAGTATTTGTCAGATACTCATTCCTTCTCTCCCACAGTATGATACGACAGAGACTGGCTTTCTTTTACAATCAGTTACATGCATACCCAGCAATGTCTGTGTGTAGTTATTCCGTCGTCTAGTTAGTCGTTCTGACATGTTGAAAGCATTTCATTTGACTCATCCACATGTACTTATCTACAAATTTTTGTATGCCTGTGAGGATGACATTTTTCACACTAACTTAAATACAACCTTCCTACGAAATACGAGTATTGCACCTTTTTATTACAATTGTTTAAGTTTTTATTGTTCCTGTTATTGTTGTTGTTGTTTTAATTGTTGTCAAGCCCATTTACTCATACTTAATTGTTGTTCATTTCAGTTGAGTTCTGTCTAGAATTTGAAAAGCATTTTGCATTGACCATGAAATACACAAAACCAACAACAATAATCTTTATGTAATAGTACAAGCATCACAAACAAAAACAACTACAGCAACAACAAAAATTACATGAAATCGGTTATAAACATTTGTTAAGCCCTGTTGTGGCATAATTTATATTGCACGAACTTCTGTTTTCTACTCCATTTGGCTCCCCCTTTCTCAAAAGATCGGTTTTTGTTTTTCAATCCTTTAGTACACTCACATCATCGGTTTACCCTTGTGGGTAGAGACTTTTTAATTTGTGAAAGCATATTGTGAGGTAAATCATAATAAAAGACTTTGAGGATGGAATGTGCCGCCGGGATGGAATTAGACGATTCCGTGGGAATATCTGCATTTGTTTTTCGCATGTTCTATGCCGAGTAAGCTTTCAAAAATTCCTGGCTGGGCAGTAATCTAATCGGTCTACTCGTTAGTTTTGACTTCATTCTGAAAGGATAGATCCCTATGCGCTAATAGTGTCTTACACCCCTAACCTTAGCACTCACAAATTATCTTCAATATCCTCTAACGGTAGTCCGTCGAAAATTCCTGTTTATATAGGGTTGGACCATAGGAATAAGGAAGTTAAACGGGTTGGCTCCGCATTGCAGTTGAAAAGATGGATGGTGTTATGTGGGGAAACGTTACAATACATTGGGTATATCGGAGCTGATTCTGGATAGGTAAGAGTTTTACCTATTACAGTATTCGGAACGAAGTTGATGTTTTCCCCAACTGCGAATTCAGGGTATTTGTCTTTGAGGAGGTTCGCCGAGAAATTTTTGGCATAGTAATTCGACAACTTTTTCAGTATGTCTTTGAGGGTCTTTTCGCGCTTTTTGAAAGTTTTTACGGAAATGGGGAGACGATGGGATGCCCAGAAACTGTTTGTTCACTATTTCAATTCTCTATTTATGGAGAGTGCTCTCGCCTTACAATGTAGATGATGTTTGGGAGACATAAGAAGACACCCCCTGACAGTTGTTAGCGCGGTATTTTGATAGGACTTCAGCTGCATACAGTGTGTTTCTTTTAGGCTCGGTGACTATATTGGAGACGCGTAGCATACAAGTGACTGGGCAATCACTTTATAAGTGGTTATGGCCGTTTCTTTGTATTTGCCTCAATTGCTGCCGGCAGAAGACATGAAGATCTTATCACGGCTCTGGACTTTAGGCTTTACTACGGTTGCATGCTTACCAAAATGTAGGCCATGACCGAGCATCATACCCAGTATTTTTGTGTGTAGCACAGTCGGTAGCGTAACGCCATCAATATGGTCGATATGCTTGGCCACATTGTAAATAAGGTCGACCAGGGTTAGCCCGGTGACAATGCAAAACTTCACGAGGTGAAAGAACTGGTAAAGCTAGGGAAACAGTGGTTGCTTTTATAGCAATGGTATCTCCTTCTGTTGGGAAAGGGAGCTTCGATATATAGAAGTTAAACTAAAACGGAAATAGCACCTGTGGCTCCTCTTGTTTATATCTGCTATGTTTAGATGTCACGTTCCTGAATTTCACCGAAGCCTGCCAACCACACAGATAATTTGCATACCCCACGTTTTTAGAACAGGGAGGAAGGATGAGCCCTTCGATACGTCTAGCGCTACGAGTACTGTTCTTTGGTAGATTTCTTGATATCGTTCGCAGTTTATTTGTGTGTTGATGGCCTTTAATGCAGTAGGGTTGCTATGTAATTTTCGGAAGCCCTGCTGATGATTGGCAAGTCCCAGGTTTGTGTTGAATTGAGGGAGCGGGACGGCATCGTGTCTTAACTTCTGGCAAAATGAAAGATATCGGACGATATGAGTCTCGGGTTTTCCAGGCTCGCCCCAAGTTTTCGCCATTTTCTATTTAGCAGTGATAGATTGAAGACGAGCGCCAGATATTTTAATTCTTCAATCCCAAAGTGTTTAAGCATCAGTATGGCAATCCGGTCCTACTACTTTAGACGGTTTAGCAAGTTTAATGGTTTCCTCAAACTCTTTGGCGGTGATGGTAATAGGAGAAGCGCTGTTTTTATGCTTATGTGCGCGCCTGACGACCAGCCATCTGGATTTGTCGACCGAAGAATATATTCCACACTTGCAGCAGAAACCGCTTGCGCATCTCTTCGCATCCGAGACGACTTTATCGCCGAAGTCAATGGATACTTTTTCACTGTTCTTAGCCTGGTTCGAGAATGATCCAAAGTTTACCTACACCGGTAGAGAGGTTATAGTTATTAAGATGTTCCTCGCATCATTTCTCCCGATTGGGTTTGTCTACAAGCTATCTGATGCGCAGGTTTATGTAGCTAATTTGAGGGTCGCCAGACTCCTGCTGTCTTACAAGTTCGCGCTCCCTCGTAAATTTCGGCCACCATTGGAAAGTTTTGGGCGGATTTCCGTAATTCTTTCAGCGGTAATGAAACAAGCTGATAAGTATTAAATAACCTTGCGGCTGCTCTTAATGGACATGAATCGGGATTGGGAGGGCGGCGAAAGAATTATCTGTGCATGCTTTAAATACTTTCCACTCTCCATTTTAAAAGTTGATGAAAGTGCGTTTCTCGGATGTGATGAATTCGGCTGACCTCTCAAGAGAGAGGAGTATGGGTAGGTGGTGTGTGGTGAGCTATGACAATTTCCTATCATTCTTGTGGGGGCGTCCTGGTTTATTGTGCAGAGCGCTATGTCCGATATTTGATCCGCCAACATCTCACCTCTACTCTAGGTCACTGGTCCAGAGGAAGTGGATACTCCACCGATTGTAGCTTCGTCTACGAAAATCCACCCAAGACTCTAAAGATGATGCAGCGGCAAGCAGAGAGCAAGTGTAGCTTGCTCCGTTTCTGCTCATTTGCCAAAGGCCCTTCGGAAGCATCGTGGTGACTGTGGTTGATATCCGAATGCGGTAAGGGTTGGTTAGCTAGAATGTGGAATTGCATTGGCTTGACCCATAGATTTGAAGAGGTGTTAGATAGAGCTCCGACCCCACCAAGGGGATGGTGCATCTTAATTTTAAGCCAACGACGGTAGGCAAGAACGCTACTATCACACCCCCCGGTCACAAGTCGTTCCTTTCACAGATAATAATATCAATTTGGTATGAAATGCTTTAGATTAACCTTAACGTGACCGCTGACTTGACTTGACTTTGGTGCTCAATTTTGAGTGCAAAAGCAACAACCTTTAGAAAAGCACAATGTTTATGCAGTACAATTGCATCAACAACTATAATAATGCCGTAATAATACTTTAACATTTTCAAATTGTAATTTTGTGGTAAACGCCAACTTAACACCACCACTAACAAACACCACACGCTCCAAAAACAGCACCAGCACCAACACCACAACGTGAAAATTGCTGTTACATAATTTGTATGAAACTTGCAAAGCATTCGAGCACGTGCATACGAAGGGCAGTTACTTATGTAAGAAAATAAAAGCGTACTAACAACAAATGCATGTTGTTGTTGTTGTGCCACACATTTTGAAATGCATTTCACGAAACTTGCCACACAAACGCTATCTTTGTAGAGCTGACATAACTAAAACTACAATCCAAAGTAAAATACAAAATAAGTAGCAGCCAAGAATAACCAAAGTAACAAGTATAATGAAAGAAACAAAAAAAACAACAACAACTTTAGAAGAACAACAACAGCATTAAGATGCGCATAAGCTGAATTGTCCTCGACGCTGTCATAGCTGCTGCCTTGCCACATGCAACATTGGCGCGTATTTGTTTGAGATTTTTCTATGAATTTTTTTGTAAATCTCGACACGTACATGAACGCCATGAAGTATGTTCACATTTGTGGTAGCAAAAATCATATACAGGACACATACTTACCTACATAGTAAATATTTAGGTTCAAGCTCGTAGAAGGCAGCAAGCAACCCATATGAGATGAGTTGGAATGTGAATGATTGTGAAAACTTAAACTCTTCGTTTGTGTGTGTCTGTGCATAATCGCTGGTTTGGTATATGCAAGTGTATTAGTGCGAGGTTTGTCTAACATAGGGTGTTATTCAAAGGGTCTCCAATTCTAATGGGTTGCGCCCTCACTCTCCAACTTGCACGTCTAATCCCACTCACATTTCCACCCCCACCCCCGCTCACACTGCCAATACCACTCCCTCTCCCACTCATATTTCCAGTCCCACTCAAACGCCCACTCTCACTCCTACTCCCACTCTCACCCCCTTTCTCAATTCCTCTCCAACTCATACTAATATGCACAATACCTCCACCTACTGTGAACACTTCTTCAAGGTCTTTTGAGAACGTTTGACGCCTGCAATACATACCCACATCCATATCTATTACTTACGAATAAAAACCCAAAGGCTTCGATGGCTAGGTCGTATTATGCGAATGGACAAAGACCCTTCGACCAAAAAAAGTGTTTCAGTCGACACTGCAGTTTGGAAGCAGACTAAGGGGGAGACCTCCACTGAGTTAGAACAGGCAGGTGGAGGAAGACTTGACTTCCCTTGGTGCTACCAATTGGCATCAGTTATCCTAAAACAGGGACAGCTGGAGTGACTTGTGACGAAACGACCAATATCGCTTAGGAGGTTCATTTAATGAATGATGATGATCAGCTACTTGCGGTGGCAAAGGGTTCCGTCGTCTATTACTGTCACTCACATCTTTGAACAAGCATTTCGTGGACGCCACAAAGCAGTATTTCTCAAAATAACATTAAAATAAAAAGAGAGGAGGGAAAAGAAAATATGAGAAACCAAAACCGAAATGCGACCGCGTATCATCGATTTATTATCGAAGTGTTAACGATTTGTTATCGATAATAACCATAATTTGTTATCGAATTACTTTTGACGGTCTGTCGAGGAGTTATAGGGTTTTACGCGGAGTTTACGGGTTTTAGCGGAAGTGTTTGCGTTAACGAGCGGTAAGCATGTTTTTTGAGGAGTTATCGGTTTGTTATCGCCATGTTATCTTTGGGTTAAAGACAAGTTGTCGAATTTTTATCGAGGCGTTATAAATTTTCATCGGTTTTATTAAGGGATGGTAGATTTTGTATCGATTTTTTCTAGGTGCGTTATGTAAAAAATCTACTTGTTATCGAAAAGTTATCGATTTGTTATCGAAATATTATCGGGTTGTTATTAAAGTAAAATCTATTACTTAACGAAGTGTTAGTGATTTGTTATCGCCGAGTTACTGGCATGTTGTCGGTATGTTTACAGCCCAAACTTTACGGGTACTGGGTAGTCACGCTGTCAGCTGGAGTTTGCGTTAGCCTAGCCTTTCATTTGTGTTTATCATTACCCGATTATTCTGTCTATTTCCGGGCTGTAATTACTGCAGCAATGTCGTCCACGTATCCAACTAAGAATTAAAAAAGTCAAAATCACAGTAAGTTCTTCAAAAAAGTTTTCTCTTCATGCACGGAACTATCAGTAGAGCTCTCTAACTTTTTATACTCAGTTGAGCAGAGCTCACAGAGTATATTAAGTTTGATTGGATAACGGTTGGTTGTACATATATAAAGGAATCGAGATAGATATAGACTTCCATATATCAAAATAATCAGGATCGAAAAAAAATTTGATTGAGCCATGTCCGTCCGTCCGTCCGTCCGTCCGTCCGTTAACACGATAACTTGAGTAAATTTTGAGCTATCTTGATGAAATTTGGTATGTAGATTCCTGGGCACTCATCTCAGATCGCTATTTAAAATGAACGATATCGGACTATAACCACGCCCACTTTTTCGATATCGAAAATTTCGAAAAACCGAAAAAATGCGATAATTCATTGCCAAAGGCATTTAAAGCGATGAAACTTGGCAGATGGGTTGACGTTATGACGCAGAATAGAAAATTAGTAAGATTTTGGACAACGGGCGTGGCACCTCCCACTTTTACAAGAAGGTAATTTAAAAGTTTTGCAAGCTGTAATTTGGCAGTCGTTGAAGATATCATGATGAAATTTGGCAGGAACGCTGCTACTATTACTATATATGTGCTAAATAAAAATTAGCAAAATTGGATGAAGAACACGCCCACTTTTTAAAAAAAAAAATTTTTTAATTCAAATTTTAACAAAAAATTTAATATCTTTACTGTATATAAGTAAATTAAGTCAAAATTCAACTCCTGATATGATGCAACAAAATACAAAAATAAAAGAAAATTTCAAAATGGGCGTGGCTCCGCCCATTTTCATTTAGTTTGTCTAGAATACTTTTAATGCCATAAGTCGAACAAAAATTTACCAATCCTTCTCAAATTTGGTAGGTACATAGATTCTATGACGGTAACTGTTCTCTGTGAAAATGGCCGAAATCGGTGGAAGCCACGCCCAGTTTTTATACACAGTCCACCGTCTGTCCTTCCGCTCGGCTGTTAACACAATAACTTGAGCAAAAACCGATATATCTTTACTAAACTTAGCCCACCTACTTATCTGAACTCACTTTATCTCGGTATAAAAAAGAGCCGAAATCCGACCATAACCACGCCCACTTTATCGATATCGAAAATTACGAAAAATGAAAAAAATGCCATAATTCTATACCAAATACGAAAAAAGGGATGAAACATGGTAACTGGATTGGTTTATTGACGCAAAATATAACTTTGGAAAAAATTTTGTAAAATGGGTGTGACACCTACCATATTAAGTAGAAGAAAATGAAAAAGTTCTACAAGGCAAAATCAACAGCCCTTGGAATCTTGGCAGGAATACTGTTAGTGGTATTGCATATATAAATAAATTAGCAGTACCCGACAGATGATTTTCTGGATCACCTGGTCCACATTTTGGTCGATATCGCGAGAACACCTTCACATATACATCTAAGGGCCACTCGCTTTTAAAACCCTCATTAATACCTTTAATTTGATATCCATATCGTACAAACACATTCTAGAGTCACCCCTGGCCCACCCTAATGGCGATATCTCGAAAAGGCGTCCACCTATAGACCTAATGCCCACTCCCTCTTAAAATGCTCAGTAACACCTTTCGTTTGATACCCATATCGTACAAACATTCTAGAGTCACCTCTGGCCCACCCTAATGGCGATATCTCGAAAAGGCGTCCACCTATAGACCTAATGTCCACTCCCTCTTAAAATGCTCAGTAACACCTTTCGTTTGATACCCATATCGTACAAACATTCTAGAGTCACCCCTGGCCCACCCTATTGGCGATGTCTCGAAAAGGCCACCTATAGACCTAATGCCCACTCCCTCTTAAAATGCTCAGTAACACATTTCGTTTGACACCCATATCGTACAAACATTCTAGAGTCCCCCTGGCCCACCCTAATGGCGATATCTCGAAAAGGCGTCCACCTATAGACCTAATGCCCACTCCCTCTTAAAATGCTCAGTCATACCTTTCGTTTGATACCCATATCGTACAAACATTCTAGAGTCACCCTTGGTCCACCTTTATGGCGATATCTCGAAAAGGCGTCCACCTATAGACCTAATGCCCACTCCCTCTTAAAATGCTCAGTAACACCTTTCGTTTGATACCCATATCGTACAAACATTCTAGAGTCACCCTTGGTCCACCTTTATGGCGATATCTCGAAAAGGCGTCCACATATAGAACTAAGGATTACTCCCTTTTAAAATACTCATTACCACCTTTCATTTGATACCCATATCGTACAAACACATTCTAGAGTCACCCCTGGCCCACCCTAATGGCGATATCTCGAAAAGGCGTCCACTTATAGACCTAATGCCCACTCCCTCTTAAAATGCTCAGTAACACCTTTCGTTTGATACCCATATCGTACAAACATTCTAGAGTCACCCTTGGTCCACCTTTATGGCGATATATCGAAAAGGCGTCCACCTATAGAACTAAGGATTACTCCCTTTTAATATACCCATTACCATCTTTCATTTGATACCCATATCATACAAACACATTCTAGAGTCACCCCTGGCCCACCCTAATGGCGACATTTCGAAAAGGCGTCCACCTATAGACCTATTGCCCACTCCCTCTTAAAATGCTCAGTAACACTTTTCGTTTTATACCCATATCGTACAAACATTCTAGAGTCACCCCTGGCCCACCCTAATGGCAATATCTCGAAACGGCGGCCACCTATGGACTAAGGATCACTCCTTTTCAAAATACTCATTAACAGCTTTCCTTTGATACCCATATCGTACAAACATATTCTAGAGTCACCCCTGGTCCACCTTTATGGCGATTTCTCGAAAAGGCGTTCACCTATAGAACTAAAGCCCATTCCCTTTTAAAATACTCATTACCACCTTTCATTTGATACCCATATCGTACAAACACATTCTAGAGTCACCCCTGGTCCACCTTAATGGCGATATCTCGAAAGGGCGTCCACCGATAGACCTAAGGCCCACTCCCTCTTAAAAAGCTCAGTAACACCTTTCATTCGATACCCATATCGTACAAACAAATTCTAGAGTCAGCCCTGGTCCACCTTTATGGCGATATTCCTAAATGGCGTCCATCCATAGAACTATGGCCTACTCTCTCTTAAAATACTCTTTAATACCTTCCATTTGATACACATGTCATACAACCACATTCCAAGGTTACCCTAGGTTCATTTTCCTACATGGTGATTTTCCTTATTTTGTCTCCATAGCTCTCAACTGAGTATGTAATGTTCGGTTACACCCGAACTTAGCCTTCCTTACTTGTTCATTAATAACGATAAACAAACTCCTCTAATTAAGTTCTTGCATATCAAATCTCTGAAAGGAACACCCTTTCCTTCGATATATATGCGACACAGTTTGTCGCTATTTGAATGATGATTGAATTATCAAAAATAAAACGTTCTTTGACTTTGCGCTACATACCAATGCACCTAGACACACACACACACACACATGATCCCTCGTGCTCTTGTTTTAAAACTGAGTGCAATGCGTACTCTTCGCTCCTCACCTCCATCGCAGCATTTGGAATCATATGTACTTAAGATCTACTTTAACTTGTGATAGCCGTTGCCAAATGTCATTTCAAACGTGATGCGCCAACTTTTGACATTACTTGCATTTGTAGTAGTACACATATACATATGTACATGTGTTGTAACCGCAAAAGTCCTCACTGACATTGCCAACATACCGTTGTACACCACCATTACTTGTCAAACTATTACCAACAATACCAACAATTGCAAAAAATCACAATTCTAATGCCACGTACTACCCGTATCCGCTCGGGTTATTGCATTCAAAGTGAGCTCAAATTTTCGACCGCCACAAATATCCGATTCACATGTTGTAGGGGTTCCAAGCATTTAAAATGTGCAAATACTAGTGCGTACCACATACTTATTAGTATTATAGCTAAAACAAAATATTAGAATTCGAGGGAAAATTTCAAATACAGGGATCACGTAAAGGTTTTTTCAAGAGTTGTGCAAAAAACTGGGGGTGCATTCTACTTTGTAGGGCAAGCTAAGAAATATTTATGATAACTGTAAGACCTGTATATGGGAACATAAGATTCAAACTAACTATGAACTCTAAAATATCATTGACCTCATTTTTAAGAGTGTGTTGATGAAAGTCCATTGCACAGGCGAGTATGAATGTGGTGTGTATATACAAACTTCCTACAAAGAACTTTGAGCTAAATTATGAACTTAGATTATGGAGGGAACACCTCTCTGCTCTCCAAATGGAGACAGCGGTGTACCGCACAGGGATGATGAACCCGATCCCACAATCGACGATGATGTATTTAATGTCCCCCCCACACGATTATGACGAAGTCAGAAAAGCAATGACCAGATTGAAAAACAATAAGGCCGCGGGCGCTGATGGAATGCCTGCGAAGCTATTCAAATACGGCGGCGAGTAGTTGATAAGGCGCATACATCAGCTTCTTTGCAAAACATGGTATGATGAGTGCTGGCCCCAAGAAAGTGCACCCTGCAAATTGCGCCAACTATCGTGGAATCGGCATTCTTAATACCGCATATAAAGTCCTGTTAAGTGTATTGTGCGAAAGATTGAAGCCAAACGTAAATTTGCTGATTGGAACTTTGCAGTGGGCTTCAGACCTGGTAAATCGATCATCAACTAGATTTTCACAATACGCCATATCTAAGAAAAAACACGCGAAAAAAGAATTGACACACATCACCTCTTCGTCGATTTTAAAGCCGCCATTGACAGCACGAAAAGGAGCTGCCTATATGTTGATATGTATGAATATGGTTTGGAGCAACACCATCAGCTCAGTCAGATTTGGGAAGGACCTCTCCGCGCCTTTTGAAACTATACGAGTTTTCAGACAGGATGACCCCATTTACTTTGCCGCTGATGCTGATGACATTGATGTCATCGAATTAAGCACCCGCGCTCTAAGTTCTGCTTACTCCAAACTGGAAAAAGAAGCGGATAAGTTGGGTTTGATGATGAAAGAGGACAAACCGAAGTACCTGCTGTAATCGAGGAAACAGTTAGCGCATTTGGGCCTTGGCAACCACGCCACTGTTGGCAGCCATAATTTCGAAATAGTAAGAGACTTCGTTTATTTGGGAATCAGCATAACCACAAACAACATCATCAGATCTGAAATCCAGCGAAGAATCACTATTACCTACAAATGCTGCTTTGAACTAAGAAGTCAACTGAAAAGTAAAGCGCTCTCTCGGCAAACGAAAATCATGCTCTACAAGTTACTTATCATACCCGTCCTGCTATATGGTGCAGAAGCATGGACCATGACAACATAAGATGAAGCGTCTGTGGGAGTGTTCGAGTGAAACGTTTTTCCAGATTTAGGCACTTCTATGCCTTGGCGATGGCGAGTGCCAAAGAATATTTTATGGTGAGCTCATGCAGCTTCCACGGACATCACCATAGTCCAGAAAGTAGTTTTATCGGGGCCCTCCTATGGAAACAGAGGAAGAGCGTGGTCCCCACTCCGCTGGAAGGACCAGGTGGAAAACGATTTAAATTCCCTTGGTGTGACCAATTGGCGTCAGTTAACCCAACAACGTTTAAATGGTGAAGCGCCAATTAAGTAAGTAAAAAAGATTTCTAAACACTATTTCACAGTCTTTGTTTGCCATTTCCTAAACTAAAGTAAATACCATTTGCATAGATTATTCAAAGTCAAAAGTAATGAGAAATAATTACCGCTAACAAGTACTAGAAACGATAAAAGAATTTACGCATTCATCAAAATAAATATTAGCTGATGCTTTATATAAAGAACTAAAAAAGTAAAAGCTGATTACATATGGAGATTAAAAATAAGCGACGCTCTAGGCACTGAGTGTAGGGCAGAAATAAGCGCAATAGGAATTACGAAGGGAGAATCAAAAAAGAAGGAAGAAGTAATAGCGTTCGGTGGTATTACACTGAAATTACTGTGTACCGTCCTGATGGAGTTTTGAGTGGTCCGTAATTTATCAGGGTGTTAATGGGGTTAAGCAGCATTTTTTACGGAATCCAGGCTGATGCGTTTAAATTGTAGGTAGCAGAACGGTTTCCAACGTCTTCGTTGCTGACTAATGGAAGAACTCGCCAAAGTTAGCTGGGTTTTAGGCTTTGGTAGAGGGATTATCCGTTCTATTGTTCATTATACTCATTGAAAAAGCAAAAACGATAAACAGCAAAAAACACGCGTCGATTAGCTGATGTTTTTTTGCTCAAGGTGTTCTAGAATCGGCATAGCTATTCCGGCTGGACCTATTCATTTAGAAAGTTTGGCCTCATTTATCTGCAGAAGTAATGGAGAAGTATTCTCTGACCGTGTTTGTGCGCCCGTTGATTTGTACGATGTCTATCCTTGTTAATTGAAGTATTGAAGCATTTCATAGGGTCCGTCAGACAAAATTCTTGTCAATGAACGATTCCAAATCTAACTAATATGAATAACCCCACAAAATTTAAGTCACTGAACTAGAATGTTTGCTGACTACTTTGGCTTTTTACTGCAGGGGTTCATCCACCAGCTGAGAAGTAATTATGTTAGTTTGTAAGGCACGTAAGGCTCCCTGTCTGCCGGACATAATGAGGATATTTTTCGAAGATAAGCTTCTTCGTAAACAGTATCTAACTCAAACTTTGATTTCTTGGTATTCTGTATGAAAATTAGTGGAGTAGCATCTCTTTTGGCTCGATTTCTTGAAGTTCGACCCATGGATACCAGCTACCGTTTTTCCATCTCCAAATTTTTATCCAGCCGTATACCAGACCTCTGAGAACGGATCAGTATATGGATTTCCTGTTTCCCAATGAGTTCTGTCCACAATGGACACCTGACATGGTTGCAATGTAGTGTTACCGTTCTTTAGCTCAGATATATTTCAAAACTTAGTGCAGCAAGAGTTTCTCTATTAGAATAAAAAACAAAAATGTAAGGCGCGATAACCTCCGGAGAGATTTTAGGCCGAGCTTCTCTTCCAATTTGCGTCGTGCTTCTTTTTAACTTTTCCTACAAAAAATGCCGGACGGGACCTACTTGTTTTATGCCGACCCCGAACGGCATTTGCAAAGCAGACGAGTTTTCACTGAGAGCTTTTCATGGCAGAAATACACTCGGAGTGCTTGCCAAACAATTCCGAGAGGCGACCCCGCTTAGAAAAATTTTCTCTATTAGAATAAGAATGGTAAGTATCCCTACTATGGCAGCAGGGGACGTTTTCACCGCACCCGTGAAGGCATTACAAACTAGTCGTTGCAGTTTGCTTAGTTTTGTTTTGTTATTGCATTAGTTTGCCCATCAATGGCATATGACTATGCCTGCAAAGAATCGTGCGATTAATCCCTAAAGAGATTGGTCTCCGATTGATCTCTTTTGTCTATATCTGGGCATAATTGATCCCTATTAGTCCCTTTCGGGTACAGTTGGGATTAATCAGTTTGTAATCTATGCAGCTCATTTTAAGAAATATTATGGCGAATATTAGGATCACTATGCTGTTAGTAAATAATCGCAACAACAAAACACAGCAAGCGGCAACACTTATGCACAAGGCAACGAAGAGATATCTCACACACACACATGTAGTCATCAGCCGAAGTATTTGCTCACACATACACACGCATATGGCTATAAGGAAACCATAACCTACAAATATACATATATATAGCTGATAACAAAGCATGAGATACAACTGTTCGCGAAATTACTTGACTTTAGGAGAAATTGGCGAACGAGAAAAGCGATAGTATAAAAGCAGCGCAAGCTGAGGAATCAGTAATCAGTTTGATTTCAACACGCTTTTAGTGAAGCACGCGAGTAATTAAGTTGTGAGTTATAATTGTAATACTCACAAATTGGTCTAAATAAAGACCATTTTGAAATACTGAATATTGGAGTTATTTATTCAACGGTTTAGCGATTCGAACGTTAGTAGAAGGTGCTTAATTACCAGGAAATCCCTAAAATTTGTAACAATATGAAAAAAAATCCGCAGCAAAATTAGTGAAATAAAAAAGATTACAGGTGATTGAATCGAAATACTTAAGAAAATTACAGAGCCCTATACCGAACCTAAATTACTAGGACTTAACGACTATTTTTTATAACTTTTTGAAAAGCGGGTGAACAGCTTACATCAAATAGATTTGGTGGCTTGGCAAACCCTTCGATTGTGTTACTGCCATGCAAGTTTCTCAGCAAGAAAGTGGATTTGCCTTAGCAACTGCTTATTTGTATATAAACAGGAGATGAAACTAAAACAATTTGAATTATTGTTTTATTTTAAAATGAATTACATCGATGAGTATAATTCTACTACCATTGGGGTTAAACATGCGACTGGTCCCTATTTGAGTCCTTATTGAAACGAAAATAGACCAATCTTCGTATGTTCCCATACGGGTACAAGAGGGACTGGTTCTATAGATCCTTTTCGGGCATAAATAGGTACAATTAGTATCTGCATAGGACATGCTCAAACAGAAGGGAACGGTTCTGGATTCGTCCTAGACTAATAGCATTTTTTACAGGGATATGCGAATGTTTGTTTGTAATTTTTATTTACCTATTAATTTGCATCTAATCAAAATACCACAAAGGCAGTATGCAACATAGTAACGAGCGACTTCAAAAGTATAGAAAGAAGAATAAGTGCAAACAAATAAAAAAAAAATAAAAAATTGCAGCAAATAAAAAGCTTTGTTGTAGAAGACGAGTAATTGCGGGTTTTTCTTTTTTCGGCTTGACCATAAATCGTCCCTATATACATAAATTCTACTTGCTTAGCTATTTTATTCAGAAGCTTGTATGGAGTAACTCATGTAAGTAACTAGTTTGCGGTCTCATAGAATTGATTTTATGTAGGTAATGTGTTATATAAGAGACATGGGGAAGTCGAAATTGAGGAAATCGAAATGATGGACGAAAATGCAAATCCTCAAAACATTATCATCACTACTTGACGCTTATCCGCCCAGGTTATTTTAGGCTTCTCGTACAAGTTACGAGAGTAATGCCTTGAGGCCTTCGAAGAATCGAAGGCGATTAAGTCTTCTTCCAAGTCTTCTTCCATATGTTATCAAGGTTTCAGCTCAGATCTATGCGCGCCTCTGCTGCAAAATTTAGATTCCCATAGAAATATTTCTGCGCCGGTCTTTAAGCTATACGCCAGATTTTTCGGAAAGTATTCCTATCAGCCAGAGTGAGAAGGTTCTGGCATTAACGCTTTTTTCTGTGGTCTCAAATGTCTTTCTCCTAACTAGGAGATTTTTTATCGCGCGTTGCTGCGGCCGAAATCAGCTTGGTTCTGGAGGCAGCGGCTTTTGGTTTACATATATGACGAAACTTTTTTTTGGTTTTAAATGCAAACCTTGCAAAGTTTAAAACGAAACGAGCTGGTATGGCTGGTTTTGTGTTGAAACATTTTAGTTTAAATTTTGGTCCAAAAAATTTCGATTTTTCAAACTTCTGGACTAAAATTTAAACCCAAATACGAGTATATTAAAAGTTGGGGTTATACTCTCATAGTTTATAATATGGCGCAAATAAGTTTAAAAACGTGGTACGGGTAAAACTTTTTGGTTTTAATTTTAAACTTTTCATCGAAAATTATATTTTTCAAGTTTCTGGAAGCTGCAGGAATAAACTCTATGGCACGTTCTCTGTTCGTGTCCAAAGCTCGCGAGTTCAAGGCTTCAGCTACTAGGGGTGGCAGAGTTGCCATATCTCGATGCAACAATTAAACAAGGTTCCAGAAAACGTTTAGTATTTGCAAAAGAGGACGGAGCTGTTCCATAACTTAAGTCCTGGTACCTAATTGGGGATTTCTTTGATTGCCAAAGAAATTATGTTACACAATGGACACATTTAGTCTATGTGGCGTCTTTATTGACAGGCCAGTTCAACCTAATGTAAGACTATGTATATGATTATAAATATGAATATGAATATGAATATGAATATGAATATGAATATGAGTATGAATATAACATGAATATGAATATGAATATGAATAAGAACATGAATATGAATATGTGTATGAATATGAATATGAATATGAATCTGAATATGAATATGAATATATATAGGAATATAAATATAAATATGAATACGAATATGAATATGAATATGAATATGACTATGTATAGGAATATAAATATGAATATGAATATGAATATGAATATGAATATGAATGTGAATATGAATATGAATGTGAATATGAATATGAATATGAATATGAATATGAATATGAATATGACTATGAATATGAATATGAATATCAATGAATATGAATATGAAATTAAGAATGAATATGAATAAGAATACGAATATGAATATGAATATGACTATGTATAGGAATATAAATATGAATATGAATATGAATATGAATATGAATATGAATATGAATATGAATGTGAATATGAATATGAATATGAATGTGAATATGAATATAAATATGAATATGAATATGAATATGAATACGAATATGAATATGAATATCAGTGAATATGAATATGAAATTAAGAATGAATATGAATACGAATACGAATATGAATATGAATATAAATATGAATATGAATATGAATATGAATATGAATGTGAATATGAATATGAATATGAATATGAATATGAATATAAATATGAATTTGAATATGAATATGAATATGAATATGAATATGAATATGAATGTGAATATGAATATGAATATGAATATAAATATGAATGTGAATATGAATATGAATGTCAATGAATATGAATATAAAATTAAGAATGAATATGAATACGAATATGAATATGAATATGAATATGAATATGAATATAAATATGAATATGAATATGAATATGAATAAGAACATGAATATGAATATGAGTATGAATATGAATATGAATATGAATCTGAATATGAATATGAATATATATAGGAATATAAATATAAATATGAATACGAATATGAATATGAATATGAATATGAATATGACTATGTATAGGAATATAAATATGAATATGAATATGAATATGAATATGAATATGAATATGAATATGAATGTGAATATGAATATGAATGTGAATATGAATATGAATATGAATATGAATATGAATATGAATATGACTATGAATATGAATATGAATATCAATGAATATGAATATGAAATTAAGAATGAATATGAATACGAATACGAATATGAATATGAATATAAATATGAATATGAATATGAATATGAATACGAATATGAATATGAATATCAATGAATATGAATATGAAATTAAGAATGAATATGAATACGAATACGAATATGAATATGAATATAAATATGAATATGAATATGAATATGAATATGAATGTGAATATGAATATGAATATGAATATGAATATGAATATGAATATGAATATAAATATGAATTTGAATATGAACATGAATATGAATATGAATGTGAATATGAATATGAATATGAATGTGAATATAAATATGAATGTGAATATGAATATGAATATCAATGAATATGAATATGAAATTAAGAATGAATATGAATACGAATACGAATATGAATATGAATATAAATATTAATATGAATATGAATTCGAATACGAATATGAATATGAATATGAAAATGTATATGAATATGAATATGGATATGAATATGAATATGAATATCAATATCAATATCAATATCAATATCAATATCAATATCAATATGAATATAAATATGAATATGAATATATAAACAAAAACTAATATTGATACCCCGGAAGACCTCATCAACCACTCAACCTCAAGATATTACAAAACTACAGAGCCTGATGGTTTTTCTTCTTCTGTCTGAATAACTGATTCACCAGCCAACTTCCCTGGTACTACGATGCGAATGTTATTACCTATTTCCCAGTTGGTGTTGAACCTAGGCGTTTCTATCCATAGCATATATAGCCTTACCATTATGTCAATATCTTTCTAATTACCTTTTCACCACCACTTCATCTATAATTTTTTCTCAATTGTTTTATGTTTTTGGAAATATTTTGTGATTAAGTTTATAAATGTCCATACTTCAGCATTAATTAACTAATCTCTACTCTAACCACATTCCTATCTGAGTAGGTAGTTGTTATTTGTTTTTTTGTGGATTAACTGAATTATTTCTCCCTTCATTTGTGGCCACAATTTCATGGCATTACAATTGGGAATTTGTGGTCGATTGTGAGAGAAATTTTGAAAGATTTTCTTATTACATCTGCAGCTTATAAATTTAATTAGCAAATTTTACAAGTGATTATCTCTTTCGGTTAGTGAGTTTATTAAAGGTGGAAATGATATTTATTAAGAAGAAAAACTAATACCTACATATGGAAATAAAAAGCAAGAAGATGTGTTGTAGAATATCAAAGTTATTGAATGACAAATAAAAATGGATGAGCTGCGACTTCGGTACTAAAACCGTTTTTTCCCATACAGTTTAGTTCTGCTACGGCTTGAAGTCGAGATTTCCGAAGCCTGGTGTGGTATCCAATAGTTACTTCTACTGCAGATGATGTTCCTGTTGCACGAAAAATTCGTTCCTAACCACCAGCGATTACTGACAAGAGAGGATTGGCAGCCGTCTCCCTGGGAGCAAGCGAGCTTACATTAGCTATTAACTTTCCCAAGCTCTACAAGTATTCGTGGACTGATGGCATAATTCCAATGGAGTAGTAGATATCTCTGGAGATTTATTGATCCAAGCAAATGGTGTGGTGATATCCCGAGCCTGATGGCATAATTCGGATGAATATATAGAAATCTCTGGTGATTACTTAGAGCAATTTTACCATGTTTTAAGTAGAATATGCGCAAATTCAGCTTTCTTTTGTGGTCAGGTAAAAGCTATCACGCTTCCCCCAAGAACAAAATTCGATATGTCTGTTCTCGTTATAATAAGCAACGTGGAAGCACATAATCTATCCACAAAAATGGAGTAGAATTCCATGGGGTAGCTATCGGTAACGCAACACACCTACTGTAAAGGCAATTTCACTTAAACATCCCACTACTCTAACGTAATTAGTTCATGCTGGTTACTTTTTCGACCTCGTAGTGGCTTTTAACAATGCCTAACGGGAATTTATCGAGAAAATGTTTACATCATTGAGAGTCAACTTGCTTCTATTTTTGATGTGATGCAGTACTGTCTGTTGGGGTAGGGTTTTGTTATTTCTCCTTCCTTTGGGTCTTGGTCGTAAACGAAATACTCTAAGATCTTTCGTGTGGTGGCATATGTTGAACACCTAGAAATCCCTGCCAGGGCGAAATTGTTGGGAACACTGCGGGGCTTCCTTTTGCAAGAATATCTAGGTACGGTGGCTATGTCGTTTAATTAGCCGACTAAGCTCCATTGGCAGTGGATGGCTGGTAAATAGTACAAAGGACAGAGTTAAAAAAACCTCAATAGCATTGTGCCACTTTTTTGGTGACATTGGCAGATATTCAGCTCTCTTCAGGGGTGGTTCTATGGCTGTGTGATATGTGGTCAAACTGATCCTTTTCAGTGGGATGATGGAACGTACTAGACATTGCTGCTTATGTAAAAACTCTGGAAACGGTACAACGAATGCTCCGGATTAGTATAGTTTGGGCCCAACTCCAACTCTGGCCTTGTGCAACTTCGCCAAGAGGTCTTCCTCCTGCCAAGCTCTCAGCGGAACTATCAAGGTTCACTTAAGCCCATATCAAAATGGTGATTGCCTGCTGACAGTTCACTGACCGATGTGAATAAATGCGATTCGGCTCAGTATTGTGGACATCATCGGCATCAACTGCTGGCATCAACGGAAATCAAGTCTTCCTCCACCTGACTGTCTTTACTCAGTGGAGATCTTGGACTTCCTCTCATCCCAAATACTTGTGTGGTTAGAAATTCATCGTTTTGCATAACAAGACCTAGAAATCGAAGCCATTTGGCTTTTATCTATTGCACTATCCACATGGGTGGTCCGTCACTTCTCGGCGTTATGTTATTTTTATTTGGAATATTGCCATTCTCACTTTGACACAATCATATGATGGAACGCATACTCTGCCATCAGGGATTGTGGTATCAGATTCGTCGTCTCCCACGCTATATATCAATGATGAGTACTGTTAGATACGCACGGTATGTCAGTTGCTATGCCGCTATTATCATTACTGAAATAATCTGCCCCGTTTTCCAGTATTGCTGCAAAAATCAAGATTTTTTGGTATGATTTTTACTCGTATGAGCCAGAATTAAAAGTTCGTCGTAAATCAATTTCTCATCGTACCAGTTGCTTTTTCTATGCTCTCTGGAAACCTAGCTGTCCGCAGCGGCTATGTTAAGTGAGAATTGTTCTCTCAATACTCGGCTACATCACGAGATGGAAGATTGCTCTCAGTGTGAAGGTTGAGAGGCGAGAAGAGTAACCATCAGCTGCCTGTAGCGTAAGTAGCTTTACGGGCGCAATCTCTCGTTGAGTGAATGTGTATACTTTCTTGGCTGCACAGAGGCGTGTGCGTGTCTTGGCGGGAATAAAGCGGATCCACACTCAGGACACTCTGATTTTAGTTGTGGTTTTGTGTTCTTTGATCTGGAAACAGCTAAGTGTGTTGGTAAGTAGACGCCTCCAAAGAAATAAAAGCTTGACACAATATGACCATAGTTTGAAAAAATTGGTCCTATTTTGACCTTTCAGTTTAGGTTCTATTGCGATTTCCTCCATCGTACTTCAAGAGGGATTACTCTTAATCGGTACTCTGCTGTATTATCCAGTTCTAAACGACCCTCGTTAGTATAAATGTAATCAAGTTATTTTAAATAGCGATCAGTGTGTCTTGCAGTTTTTATTTTTTATATACATTTTTTTTTTTGTTTTTTTTTTTTTTTTTAAATTCATAATTTTCTACGTTTGTTCGTTTGTTCGTTTGAAACGCAAATTTGTATTCCCTTTAACGCTTAGATGATTTCTTAATTAATTTGAAATATTTTTTAATTATCGCTATTACATTTGCGCCAACATTTTCTGCCTTTGTGTTTTTTCAATTTTCTACATTGATTAAATGCTTTAGAAAAATAAAATTTTTTTTTGTTGTATTTATTTTTTATTAATTTGCAAAGCCTTTGCTATACCAACCATTTACCAACTTCACAAGCCATACACTTATTTCATTTATTTTAATCACTTTTCTCTCTCATGATTATTCCCCACATTTTTCAAAAGTTCAAAAGTATTTTTTTTTTCTTTTGAAGTGCATTTTTCGAAAATGACGCAAGTGCTTTTTTTTTTTAAGTGGCGAAGTAAATTTCTAAGTTATGTTGTGTCTGTTTACTTTGTTGTACCTTAAACATTTTTTTTCCAAAGTAAGGTTATGCCTTTTTGTTAAAACACTCTCAAGTTGTTACATTTTGCATTTACCCTTTATTCTATTTAAATAATCTTGTTGAAGTGCGGAAAATTGTATGTTTTGAAGCTTTGTTATTTACCGTTACAAAGTAGTGATAATGCAAGCTTGTTGCAACATAAAGAGTACAACAACAAAAGAAAGAGCAAAAAAAAAACAAAAAATTCTAAAGTGTAGTAAAAAAGTGTATGTGGTTGGGCATCATTTTATCACCCAGCAACACAAAGCAAGTGCAACAATTTGTCTAACTGTTCAATCAACATTCAACTAACATAACGAACCAACTATCTGCTATCTGTCTGTTTGAGTAACCCTTCTACATCAATCTTGTTAGCACTCTTCCCCGCATCGCTCACCCCCCGTCCGACCCATCAAACACATAACTTCACTCAGCTCCACTTGCCTATTTGTGTAGTTGAAAAACTTCGTTTGATTCGTTTGAGTGCCCTTAACTTGTCTGTTTGAGTGCGTCTGAGTAGTGTTGCTGTAACAACAGTAAATATAAATAACAGTTGTTATATTGAATAACAACAACAAAAACATAAGCCAGTAACCTTTATTGTTCAGGTGAAAAATATTAGACTAACAGAGAAAATAATTGCAAGTCAACAACTTAAAAAAATACAACAACAATACTGTAAAATAGAATTTAAGCGCCACGTGTCGCAAGCCACACACAAAGGCAACCATATAGTGCGTGTATGGTTCGTTCCGTCTAAAATCGAACAAATTCGGAAATCGGCTTAATATTTAAAAATTTATTTAGCAGACCCGGCAGACGTTGTTTTCCTCTAACTTTGGTTTATCTGCATAACTCTTAAGCAGTTTTTATGTCTTACTCTCCCTTTGCATCTCTCCCCCTTTTCCTTATATTTTTATTCACTCTTTTCTCTGCCTTTATCTTTTTCTGCGTCTCTTTCTCCCTCCCCGTCTTTTCCCTCACTTCTTTTCCGCTCCACCTATACCTATCTTACTATCTTCGTCTATCTCTCTCTATCTCTTTCTCCTTTCCTCTTTTCTTTTCTCTATAGTTCTTCTACCCTTCTACATCCCTTGTTCGCAGTCCCAGTCCCAGTACTAGTCTCCATCCCAATCACAGTCGGTCCCTGCCCCATTTCCCGCAAAAAGTGTCGTCAATAGAATTTATTCAAATATATCGGACAGTGGTCCACTTCTGGAAAGAAACTTTAAAGGAACGCTTTCCTACATTTTAAGTTGGATTAAACTGCACACGGTGTGCAAATTTGATTAAAATCGGTCAAATAGTTTAGGAGTCCATCGCGGAAAAGCAACGTGACCCGAAATTTATATATACATTGAGATAACATATCTAACAATTTCGACTCAACGACAATACTTGGTCAGTTGAAACAGTCTATCATATTTTCTTTTTTCTTGTAGCCATAGTTTACCGCATCCAATAGATGCTTTCACACACAAACTGTCATCGATATCGTCTTATAGAAGTTTTCCTTGGACTTGCAGCTTCAATAGGGTTTGACTAATGTGATCTGGATGTTAGAGCCGTAGGTTCTACACTGCAGTTGAAAAGGTGGTTGGTGCCATGCGGAGACACATTACATGCACTACATATATTTCGCATGTCGGGGTAGATTCTGGATAAGTAAGGGTCTTAGTATCTAGACCGAAGGGGAAATACTGCTTTCCTCGACTTCGAGTTTCGGGTATTATGTTCTGAGCACTGTGTTGGCCGGACATTTATCGGCATAAGAATTTGCTGACTCGTTATGAGTGAGACTGAGGACTTGGTTATGCTCATCTGGTTAAAACGGCTGACTTCTTGCGTGCCACCATGAAGAATGGTGTTTGCCGATATGACTTTTTATCCTCCTCCTCTTTAATCAGATGCCGAGGAACCTGTGAATTTAACAGAAACTGTTTGTTCAGCATTTCGTTTCTCTCCTTTATGAGGAGAATCCCTGTTGTTGTGCTTCGCACCATTCAATGGGCACGACCACTCACAAATTGTCATCGAAGTCCTCTAACAGGAGCCCAAGGATTTTCCTCAGGGGCGTTAGGTGTTCTATGCGTAGGTTCCACATTACAATTGAAAAGATGGTTGGTGACATGTGGGGACACATCGCATGCAGGACATACATTACGTACGTCGGAGTTGATTCTGGATTAGTAAGAGTTTAACCTGTTGGAGTATTCAGAGCGAAGTTGGAGGGTATCCCTACCTACTGTATCGATGAGGTTCTGGCGAAATATGGAGACATCACTGAGCGCGATGTTTTGACATGCCTTCAGCTTCCTACAATATGCATCTAACTAAAAGGGCTATCTTAAATTGTGTGAGGCCCAAATGTCTAGGATTCCGTACCTTATTCTACCTGTTTTGTCTTAACTTGCTGTTAAAATAGGTCTCACTTCGATTGAATTAATTCCTAATGATACCAGAATTTGTTTGAGGGACGAACAGAAAAATATGAACGAGCACCAGGAACTATATCATAAAATAACTGCGTCCCCTTGGCATATATGTACCAGAAGTTTTCCTGGCATCGCTTAGTTGCCTTTTAAGTTCTGAAGGCAGTTCGGCACAGGGCACCATTTTAAAAGAACTTTCTCCTGGAACTATTATTCCTGCCAACTGTTAGATTAGTCAATATGAGATCGAACTTTTTGCTGCTGTCGATGTACCTGTATATATCCTTTTGGGACTCTTTTTTGCAATTTGCTTAATTTCCGACAGTATACTGCTACACAAAGTGTGAAACTTGATGTGTGCTAGAGCTGGGCATTCGCACAGAGAGTGCGTTTTTATATTTTTGCCGCCTCTCTCGCCTCAGCTACTTTATATGCTGTTGAGTGAAATCAAAATTCTCTCAGCATATCATCGAAGCAGCCAATGTTGTTGTTGTAGCGATAAGGACACTTCCTGAAAGCCTTTGGGAGTGTTATCGATGTTGATAGTCCTTTGCCGGATGCAGATCCGGTACGTTCCGATACCAAGCCCAAAAATCTCGGGAACGATAACATAGGACCTTCTAGGCCATCCCGCCCTCCCATTCCCTACATCCATGAGGAGTTCAGGGTCGCCAGAGCTTCGGCTGTTAATGAAACAGGATTCCCCACGGATAGGTGAGGTTGACAATTGGATTTGGAGAAGCTATGTATTGCGCTGGCAACCTGAAAGAGTTGCGCTACACAACCCCTTGAAACTCTTTGGAATTTTAGTCGCCTCTTACGACAGGCATACCTACTGCGGGTATATTCTAACCCCTAACCCGCTGGGGGTCGTAGCAGCCAATGTCCCATGTTAGTGGCAGTCACGGACACTGGCCACTTGGTCTGCATGCTGAGAGGATGAGGATTCCTTTTAACAGCATTTTCAAGAGCTGCAAGGTGAGCAGCAACTAAAACAACTTAGCTCACAATAGCTTTATAACTAAAAATAAAAAAATAAATGTAAGGCGCGATAACCTTCGAAGAGATCTAAGGCCGAGCTTCTCTTCCAATTTGCGTCGTGCTCCTCTTGATTTTTCCCTACAAATTGGCCGGACGGGACCTACATGTTTTATGCCGACTCCGAACGGCATCTGCAAGGCAGATGAGTTTTCACTGAGAGCTTTTCATGGCAGATATACAATCGGAGCGCTTGCCAGACACTGCCGAGGGGCGACCCCGCTTAGAAAAATTTCTTCTAATTGAAAAATTTTATTTCTAAAATTTTGATGTTGCTTTGCCCGGGAGTTGAACCCAGGGCATACGGTGTGATAGGCGGAGCACGCTACCATCACACCACGGTGGCGCTTTATAACTATGGGAAGTTTTATACTGCCGGAAGAAGCTAAATGCTCTGTAAAAGATATCAGGAGGTATTTGGTGTGCACCAAACTCCGACTAGAATTACTAAAACGGCAGCAATTGTTTTCAAGGAATGGGGATCGAAATGGCACCCCGGGCCATACTTGCGCTCGGGTTTTGTGTATCTGGGCGGCACAGCAACCAACCATCCATTCAACCAACCATAGCTTTATACTGTGCAATTAGGAATGGAATGGCCCTGTTATATATTTTTAACATGTATGAATTACAAGCATTTGCTGCATACCAGAAGCATTATTGTTGTTACTATTGTAACAACTTCACTGCCAAACCAGTTATGCAACAAATAAATTTTTTTTATCGTTTACCTGCTTGCTTTTGGCTTTTGTGGTGGCACAAAACTTGTTAAGCTTCGTTGTCTTCTTTTCATACATACAAAGACTACGTAATTTTTGGCTGTAGTAATATGCAGCTTTTGAAAAGCTCTTACAACAATCATGCAGTTGCATTGTTGTGGAAAAAGTAACAGAGTGTCACACTCAGCAAGAAAATGTGAATGAATTCATAGTTTTCTGAGGCTAAACCACTTGAGACCCTTTAGACATACCTTGAAATTTGGTTGTTAACATTTGTCTTACTTCAATCGATATCCTACAATTTTGGTTTTTGTTCTTAAATATTTTGGTGCAAACTAGTTTTAAATTTTTACAGTGTACGTGTGTATGCCAAGCAAGAGCTCTAAACTTTGTTCAAGACAGCCTGAAAGTATGCAATGGTATGCTGCACTAATATAAGTCGGTGTCCCGACTTGAGACTCAAGTTTTTGGTGGATTTGGCAATAAAAAGTGATAGATTTGGGAAACAATTTGTCGATTTCGGTAAAATTTGCAATATCGTTAAGCACAATGTACTGGGCATTCTTTTTTTGTATACTAGCAAGTTGACAGGGAAGAAGTGCTAAACTACCCGTTGCGATAAGAAAAGTAATTTGCATCCTTTTTGGGACAACGCGAAAAGTTTAGTTAAGTGTTTCGCCTCTTTTTAGCAACTAGAAAACTTGGTCTTGCTAGTCTACTGGCCATCTTCCTCAGTAGATTTGCAAACATGTAGAGGCAAAGTAAACCGATAGCCTGTTACAGACCGCCCACTTTGAAAAACTTAGACCAGGCTAGGTTGAACTGACTAGTCCGTTGGGACCTCACATAGACTGCATGATTACACCGTGATGCTAGAAGTATTTTCAATGACCAAACTGAAAACCCCTATCCCAGAAACCAGGACCTATGTTATCAAATAACTCCGTCTTTTTGGCAAATACTAGAAGCTTCCTAGGACGTACGCCACTTGCAGCTGGACCTGATAGATGTATCATTCCTTATAGCTGGAATCTTAACCTTGCAAGCTCAAAGCACAAGCACAAAACCTGCTCGTTTCCTCCCCCATCCCGCACTTCTTCCATCCGCTATTAATCACAAGGCCTAATTTAAAGGCATGTGACGCCAAAAAGGCGGTGTCCGGTCAGAATACCCGTCACGAAACTACAGTATTTTCAATGATAGGAATAACTTTGTTACTCTAACGTTGTAATACCTGCACTCGATCTTCGCAAATTTGCAGCCTCGCCCTTGGTTCGACGACTTTCCTGCTTTGTCAATCATGTGCAACTAAAAAATAAAATAAATGTAAGGCGCGATAACCTCCGAAGAGATTTTAGGCCGAGCTTCTCTTCCAATTTGCGTCGTGCTCCTCTTGATTTTCCCTACAAATTGGCCGGACGGGACCTACATGTTTTATGCCGACTCCGAACGGCATCTGCAAGGCAGATGAGTTTTCACTGAGAACTTTTCATGGCAGAAATACACTTGGAGCGCTTGCCAAACACTACCGAGGGGCGACACCGCTTAGAAGAAGTTTCTTCTAATTGAAAACCCTTATTTCTAATATTTTGATATTACTTTGACCGGGGTGCGAACCCAGGGCATACGGCGTAGTAGGCGGAGCACGCTAGTATCACACCACGGTGGCCGCCATGTGCAGGTGTCGCCTTTTAATCTCGGCTTCTTTTAATATCGCCCAATCTGATTGGAATGTCTACTGGACAAGCTTCGATCGATATGCCCTCTTCAGATAGCTCATCTGGTTTATCATTTCCATTTATCCCCATATGCCTAGGGACCCAATATAGATGTATATTTCTCCCTATCACGATTCTTACACTCTAACACGCTCTTAGATGTTGGGCTATAATAGCGGTAATTGTAATTTATATGTATATTGACGTTGCTGTATTTTAAGCAATTTTCCTTAAGTGTTTCTACTGATTTACTCACGGCCCCTACTTCCACCTGAAAAACGCTACAGCGATTTAGCAGTTTGTTGAATTTATTTATTTCCGGAGCTGCGCAGCACACCACAAACCCTATACCTTCCATTACTTTGGAACCATCGATATACATCTTAATCGCTCAATCTGCCATTTGGGCATCCATGCGCCAACCACCCAACAACGAAGCGCATATATGGAATAATGTAGTTTGTTCGTCCTGTAACTGATAACATTATACTACTATGGAAGTATGGTCTGTGCTCAAGGTGCCCGAGGCGCTCAGCCCCGTTGTAGTTGTTAACAGTATGATATTTTCAACCTGGGCTACAGGCGTAGTGCGCAACCGTTGGGGTTGTTTTCAGGGCTCCGGTTAAACTTGACATTGACGTCCCACATACCGCCTTAAATTTTTTTTTTCCACCGTAGTAGGCTTTACCATCGCTATAAATATCTAATGAGAGAGAGAGAGGGCGAAAGACCCCACGTTCACCCCAGCATTCTTTTACATGCATAAAGTCCCGTCTCCACTCTCTCCTTCACATAGAGGTTTCACGACAACTTAATATCTAGAAAGATTTCTGGATATTTGGTACAAGTTTTCTCGTGCAGGGTTACACCTCTTAGCATACCACATATATCAGCCTCTCAATGGTTTTGAGCAATTAAGCTAATGGGCCTGTAATTTCTGGGATACATATGACTTGTCCTTCCTGAGTTTAATAGAAAAACGACAGGAGCAATTCTCCAAAAGTTGGATATGATTCAGGCTTGTGTACCCGTCGCATATTGCTTTAAGCCATTCCACCATCAAGATTTTTAGCATGGCATGGAGTATTTCATTTGGACGAGACAAAATAAGAGAATATCTTCATTTGACCTTCTTATTAGTCGCCAAGCTTGGCGCTACCCGCTTTGTAATGTTGTCTTCTGGCTCTCTACATCATCTCCCGATTGGAAGTATGTGTCGAATAGCGTTTCAAGGGACTTTTCACTACTACGTGACCAATCCCCGTTCCTTTTTTTTTGTTAGCTTCTGGACTATAGATCCTCAACCTCGCTGATTCTGTGATCATAGTGAAACCTGTATATACAAACTGAAGCCAAAGAATGAAATTAAAAGAAGAATACAAAATATTGTCGGAAAGATTCAAATCAAGGGGAGTCTATACAAGGTGATAGCAAAGCGAACTCAACTTCATTCGCCATACAGCAAAGTGTTAAATTAAAAGAAAATTATCATTGACTTCCATTAACTGATATCTTTCTGTACCGGAGCGTTGCTTGGAAATTATCAAGAAGAAGCAATCAGCTCATGGGATAACACCACCCTGTATTGAAATCGCGTTGATTCAAATGTAAATAGTAAGACACAGTTGTTTGAGAATAAAATTGGTAACAGTGACAGGCAGGCCAAATGAAAGAAAGAAGAATATGAGCAAAAAAACTGTCTTAACTTGATGGGATTTTGAGTAGCACAAGGAAGAGGCTCGCACTGTATGCATACATACACCAAGATACGTATAGTAATCGATGGCTAGGGAAATGCGAAGCGTGATAGTGATGGTCGTCTAGCTTATGAAAAGCTATTTACCAGAACGACAACGAAAATAAATCACATCACGTTCGATATTGAAAAACGTTTCACACTTTATCAGCAAATCAGCAAAGCTGTGACAGGACAACTGCGAATGAGCAACGCTGCATATGGAAGGCGAAGTGTATGAAAAAGAAAAAAAACGAGAACTAAAAAAATCCTACAACTAAAAAATATAAATTTAGTTTCACTGCGTCTTTTGATATTTTGCAGCACAAGCAAAATACTCGTACTATACCACATACACCTACAAACAAATGAATGAAAACAAGTAAGAAAGTCTAAGTTCGGGTGACGCAAACACTGTTGAATGCCTGGAAACCTGGGCATCCCAACAGACATCTGGTTGATGAACCTACACCGCCCAGGGGCTTAAGGAGTCATCTCCGTAAGAATTATGAGGTGATACGGCACCTTAGAACACAGCCGTATGAAGCTAAAAAGCACAAGCAGGTCCTCAGTGAAATCCATAAAGAGGCGTCGGACTTCAATGCCGGGAATTGCCCGGTGAATCCTGTCCTTATAGAACAATACCCAAATCTAGCAGAGGAGGAACGCACTCTCCCTAGGGCAATGCTCGTCACTCTAGCTCAACTTCGATCTGGGTACTGTAACAGGTTACCCTCTTAACTATCCAAAATCAACCCCGACATAAAAACCATATGTCGTGCTGGCAATGTGTCCCCACATGACTCCAAACATCTCTTTAACTGTATTGTGGAACCAACGCCTCTAACACCCCTCTTATTATGGTCCACCCCTGTTGAAACATCAAGCTTCTTTGGACTCCCGTTAGAGGACATTGATGACAATTTATGATTGGTCGAACTTCTACAACAAGTTCGCGTGAAGCCGAACATGAAATACCCAGCTGTGCACTTGAAACTCTGTTGTTTGTTGTGGTCAATAGTGATATATAAGGCAGCATACCAAATATGGTTCTATTCTGAACTCAATTTCGTTTAAAAAAGCGAAAAAGGATACAGAAGCTACTATTAATGAACTTGCGTGTGTAAAAATGCAGTTTAATAGTTGTAGCTATAAGTAAATGTCATTGCCAAATTTCGTTCGGATAGGAAGATTTTTGTTTGACTTTAGCGGCCGCCGTGGTGTGATGGCAGCGTGCTCCGCCTACCACACAGAAGATCCTGGGTTCACGCCCAGGGCAAAGCAACATCAAAATTTTACAAACAAGTTTTTCAATTAGAAGAAAATTTGTCTAAGCGGGATCGCCCCTCGGCAGTGTTTGGCAAGCACTCCGATTGTATTTCTGCCATGAAAAGCTCTAAGTGAAAACTCATCTGCCTTGCAGATTCCGCCCGGAGTCGGCATAAAATAGTATGTGCCGTCCCACCAATTTCTATGAAAAATTAAAAAGGAGCACGATGCAAAGTTGAAGAGAAGCTCGGCCTTAAATCTCTTTGGAGGTTATCGCGCCTTACCTTTATTTGTTTCTTATGGCATTGAGTGTATTTTGGAAAGAGTAACAAAAAAAGGTGCGGGTCACGCCCATTTTCAAAATTTGTTTCAGTTTTGTTGTTAGTACAACCATACCACTACTGAGGTAGAATATCGGTCAAATGTAGTTAAATACCATTGTTATTGCAAACTTTGTTAAGGTTAGATCTTAAGGAAAAGTGGGCGTGGTCTTTAGCCGATTTTGATTGTCTTCACTCAGTCTATATACTTTAGCATGGATAGTATCTCTGCCAAATTCCAATGTAATATCATTAACGGCTTGTTATACTTCCAAATTTTCTTCTTCTAAATATGGGTAGCGCCACGCCCATATTCCAAAATTTTTAGAAATTTATGTTGTGCGTCATAAAGCCAATCCACCTACCAAATTTCGTTAGCTTAGCGGTATTCGTTTTTTAATTATCTTATTTTTTCCATTTTTCTAAATTTTTGATATCGGAAAAGTGGGCGTGGTTATCGTCAGATTTCGTTCATTTTCAGTACCAATTTATTTTGAGTGGTCCAGATAACCGCGTGTATCGAATTTGGTTAAGATATCTCAATATTTGTTCCTGTTATCGTGTTAACGGATGGACAGACAGTCAGACGGATGGACGGACATGGCTTAAACAAACATTTTTTCGATTTTGATATATGGAAGTCTATAACTATCTCGATTCCTTTATACCTGTACAACCAACCGTTATCCAATCAAAGTTATAATACTCTGTGTACAAGTACAGCTGGGTATAAAAAGAATACCAGCAAAATCTCAAAGCAAACCATAAACCTGAAAAAAAGTATGTAAATATGCATAGAGATATCACATCAAGAAAAAAGGAAACACAGGCACATACAAAAAATTGTTCAACGAACCAAGTAACCATTATGGCTTTCAAGCAGAGCGCACAGCTCTCAAATTCGATTAAATAAAAAAAGTGCGGCGGAGTTATCCTTTGCTGTTCGCCCACACTTTTGCCACCGGTGTTGTTGTAAAGTTCGTTATAAATGCGCGCGCGAGCTCTCCTAGCAACAAAATCGATGTCAGCAAGAAATTGAAAAGGAAACGGAAATGACAATGGCAAAGGCAGATGCATGAAGCCAAAAGTGTTAACGATATCAATAGTTATGGCTAACACCACCAGGTGAAAAGTGTGTGTGTATGTATTTGTGTAACATGCAATAGTAACAATGTAGCAAAGTTGAAGAATGCATTGCAAACAATTTACTATGCAAATAGCAAACGTGCTAAAAGATATCAATTTCAACTATTCAATCAGTTGAGCTAAGACAGTTGGACGCGGTGATTATAATTGACGTAAGCAACAAAGGTGAGAAATGTGTGAAGTTAACAAATGCATTACCGAATGTACATACATATACCAAGAAAGGAAGGCGCGTGACTGATGAAATATCGGACGTTTTCGAAACGAAACACTAACAATGAGGAAAATGTTCCAAGCATTTACAGCTTGAACGCTTCCCATAGCAACCAGTTTTGGGTACCGGAGCGAAGCGGAATGGGATTTTTTCAGACCAGGTGCTGCCATTTAAGTCTAACCTCATTTAAGTTGTTGAGTCCCTCAATTGTCATCCTTGAAACATATCCTTGCAGCGGGGCTCCTCCATACTCTCTTGTTGCAGGAGTGTGTCGAACCTTACCCCGGCTTAGAGAAATATTTTTGCCGCGTGTGCCGGATACGACCTTATTCAGTACGGTCCCACTCATGTCAGCGTGTCACGTGCAAAGGACGGTTGCATCAAGCGGTTTCTTCTGGCGCTAGATTCCAAAACTCGTCGAACCTGCAATTTCTTTAAAACTTTTTTGGCACAGTCTACCTTCGAGCACCACTACTCTGCAAGCCACAGCAAATACCCGCTACTGCTCGTGCCAAAAGGTGTCTCCAGCTCACACGAACGCCCCCTATAGCTACAATCCATGTTACCTATCAGCCTTGTGCACCTTTGCGACATATGTTCAATGTAGTTCCTGCCTTGGACGGTGCCATTTTCCAAGATGTGCTGAACTCAGCGACGGTAATCGCCCTGCTGCCAAACCGCGCACTCAAACCACCGTACACTCCGACACTCTTCCAGGGACAACCTGTCCTAGAGATATACATAATACATATGGGGTATTCCATCCCATTTCGACCAATTTTGAACCCGACCCCTTTAGAATTGGCTGAAAGTTTTTCTTCTTTTTCTAGCTTACGAAAGACGTTTTTCAGAATTTTTTCAAATTTTTTCATCCAACTCAAAAAAAGTTATGAATTTTTAAAAAAAACACCGTTTTTGTTTTCAAAATGCTATAACTTTTTCAAAAATTAACCGTTTGGGATCTTTTTTTTTTTTAATTGGTTTTTAAAACTTTTCGGAAAAAATACAACATAAAACATGTATGTCCCGTCCGGCCAATTTGAAGGGAAAACTAAAAAGAGCACGACGCAAATTGGAAGAGAGGCTCGGCCTAAGATCTCTTCGGAGGTTATCGCGCCTTACATTTATTTATTTATTTCATCATATGTATGGGCAATATCTTCAACCTCCATATTTTAACGATAGCCGTTTATCACACTCCGATAAGTTCGTTTCATCAATTTTCTTTCTTCAATAAAATTTTGAGAGGCCACCTTTACTACTTTAAACAGGCTCAATTTATGGTTCGCAGATAAGCTCGGCTTCTATAAGTAAAGGTCCACTAACCGAGGGAAGTTTATACAAAGGAAGTCTATAGACGTTCAAATTCCTATGCATTGGCAGATAGAGCGCCTAATCGACTTCCGCTTGTTCTACTCGGTTTTTGGAAAATTTCGCACATGAGCACATGGGAAGGATCCTTATGCGGATAAGCAAAGTTATAGGAAAAGTTTTGAGCGAGTTTGTCTCATATGGCTGTTACCTCGGTGAGTCTAACTTTGTTTCCCTATCCACAGTGCGCTATTCGCTTTGTATTCTCGAAAACGCTAACGAGACAGATACCCCTCGGTTTTGCAAGCACATTAAGGTACTAGTATTGTTGTAATACCACATTATTCAATGGTAACTCGGTATTCAAATAAGTCGGCTATTCAAACGTTTTAAAGATCAGTTGCTGAGAAGGTAGACTTGGATCTTTCTCAAGCTTAAAAATTTGGAATTGCTTATAATATTGAGGCACGCCTACTGCCTTCCCATAAGGCTATGTGAAGTTCGCTGCCCCTCCTTAGTAGGACTGCTATTGAGCTTATATTCGAATCCTTAACTGTTATTGGTTGGCCACGGGGCTAGGCAGATATAGCTCTCGAATACTACAGTGTAGAAGGCAATCAATATAAATCGCACTGCTTTGTATTGCCGCAATTCACAAAACACCTTTGAAAGGGTTCATATAGGACTGCTTCTGTCCAAACTGAATTTTCACCTTATCTTCCTGCAGGCTTTTATAATCGTAAAACTCATATTTCTAATACTCGATACACATCCTTTTACAGTAAGAACTACACTTTCCTAATACAAACGAAAAATCGCCACAATAACATTTATAACAACAATGATTGATTACAAAGCTAATCAACAACAATAACTTCTTTTGATAAAACATTTTTTTACGGCCACTTCCCAATTCCCGCAAGTGTAATGAACTACTTGTACTTTGCTGCCAAAACGCAAAATACCAATGAATAACAAAGTCTAGAATTGTCAATAGTAACTATTCGTTCACTCACCCCTTCGCAATAAAAGGTGTCGCAAAAAGTTTAATCTGATTTCAAAAAGCACACTTAGTTCATCGCAACCTAACCTCAATCTAAGCTTAATACAGAACTTTCAAAGTTGTGGCATCACCTTGTATTACAGCAATAGTTTGCTTCTCGGAGAGCTGAGTGTTGGAAATTGCTATGATATGTGTTGTTGCTAATTTTTTCAGCTTTCCATGCCTATTTGTCAGGCAATAACTCAGTGGATGTAAAAATAAAATTAAGTGAATCAGAGGAGGTGAAAACATAAAGAATGGATGCAAAGCAGCATTGACTGATGTGGGTGTAACTTCATTTGTTGTTGTTTTTCCACAAAAGGTTGATAATTTTATTAAAGGCACTCTGTTGGGAAATACATATGACATACCTTAATACAAGCAAGAATAATGATAGATTAGGGTTAGGTTGAAATGGCTGATTCGTGACAACCTCACATAAAGTGAATAAGTCCATAGTGTAACCAATAGTTTGCTCAACTACTAAACTAAAAACCGCTATCAGAAACCAGAATGTATGTTATAAAATAACTCCGCTCTCTTATCAAAGACTGGGAGCTTTGTAGGACGCCGCAGGATGCTTCTAGATCTGATAGCTGTATCACTCTTTATAGCTGGACTTTTACCCCGGCGAGCGCAAGTCATGAGCACAAAACGTGCTTGCTAATTTACTCCTCGCACTTCCTACATCCGCTATAACTAACTAGACCTTATTTAAAAGCATGTGATGCCAGAAGGGAATACTATGCAGCCCGCACTTAGTTCCCGCTAGGTCGTTCGTGTACAATTCTCGTATTTTCTTAATTTCGCCCTATCTAATTAGGAAGTCTATGGAGCAAGTTTGTGACAGGCGCCCTTTTTAGCTCGCTCATCTGCTTTTCCATTCCCATCTCTTCCCATATGCCCGAGGACCTAATCTAGATGATTGCCCCTCCGTAATTTGATTCTTTCCAGGGATTGCTTTTAGATGTTGTGCTAGGTGAAATTATTACCGCTGTTGACGCATATCTGTCAATATAAAAGTTTACGTGGCAGCAGTTTAAGCTATTTTCTTCCAGTGTTTCTATCGCTTCTGTTACATCTACTACTTTCGCTTGAACAACAACACAGTGATCCGGCAATTTGTAGGATCTGTTTATTTCTGGATCCACACAATGTACCGTAGACCATACTTCTTCTACTACTTTGGAACCATCGGTGTGCATGTGTATGGCATCATCTGCCATTTGGGCACCCTTGCGCCAACCACCCACCTCTATTGTTCCTCCAAGAGCACCTCCGAAGAGCAGCTTAACAAGTTCAGCAATTGATGACACTATACTACAGTGCAGATGGTTGTTTTCAGGGCTACTGTAATGCTTAACATTGATAGCCTGCATACATAGCCCCTCGTATTTTTCGAGGTAGGTTCTTTCATTATATAGCTTCCCACCAAGCAACGACTTCATAGTTTGGCAAACGCTGTAAATATCCAATAAGAGAGAGAATGTCCATCACCATTGCAGCATCCTTTTACATGCATAAAGTAGCGTCGAGACCTTCTTCGCACACTCCTCCACGTTAAGCTTCCACAAAAACTTTCTGTCTATAACATGGTTCGCATACGTACCGAGAGCACAATTGTGCTCTGGAATGCAGACTTTTGGTCTATAATGATTTCTCGATATGTTATGGAAGTTTTCTCTTGCAGGGTTACCCCACCAAGCTTAGACCTTTTCGAATTTTCACCTCTTAGTAAACAATAAAACATCCGACATAAGATGCCTAGATATGAATATTCCGAAGCGCCCGATCCACCAAAGAGCTAATCCTTGGAAGACACTTCCACTTATGACAACTGCAACGTTAAGACTCAGAAAGTTTTTACAAGTTCTATATGTGCGCTTATTGCATTACTTATCAACTAATCCGAATATAAGCGAAAAATCAACTCTTTGAAATTATTTGATTACCCACGAAACATTTTATAAAAGGTCCTCATTATAATGGATCTTGCCTGAAAACAAAGATAGATAAAAAATTGTTAGCTATGATTCAATAGTTACTTAAAGTATATTCTAACAACTAGATTATTTATAATGTAATCAAAAAGTCATCGACATGTTATAGAAAAGTTATCAGCTTGGTATCGAAAACTCATCGATTATTCATCGAAAAAATATCGACATGTTGTTAAAAAGTTACCGATTTTTTATAGAAGTGTTTCAAATTGTTATCGACGTCTGAAAGACTTGTTATCAGAAAGTTTTCGAAGAGTGAGCGATTCGCTAACAAATAGTTATCGATTTTATATCGAATAATTCCTATCAGAATGTTAGATATTTGCTTTGGGTCCGTTGACGATTTATTATCGATGACTCATCGGTTTGCTACACATACAAATACTAATCGATGACACATCTGAAACTCATCGATAGCAAGCAGATAAGAAATCAATAAGAAACCTATCTGGGCGATAAAAAAACAAAAGTTCGATATAGAAAATAAGCCGATATTAAAACAATAACTTGACGGTATCGTTTATTACCGATCAGAAACCGACGAAGTTCTTCTCAAAAAGCCCAAAGTTAGAGGTGAGCCATTCTTAGGAGCTTGGGCCTCGATATGTTATCGAAAAGTTATCAGCTTGGTATATCGATATGTTTTTAAAAAGTTACCGGTTTTTTATAGAAGTGTTACAAATTGTTATCGACGTCTGAATGCAAGTCATCAGAAAGTTTTCGAAAAGTGAGCGATTCGCTAACAAATATTTATCGATTTTATATCGAATAATTCTTATCAGAATGTTAGAAATTTCCTTTGTGTCCGTTGGCGATTTATTATCGATGGCTCATCGGTTTGCTATGCATACAAATATAAATCGATGACATATCTGAAACTCATCGATAGCAAGCAGATAAGAAATCAATAAGAAACCGATCTGGGTGATAAAAAACAAAAGTTAGATATAGAAAATAAGGCGATATTAAAACAATAACTTGACGGCATCGGTTATTACCGATCAGAAGCCGATGAAGTTCTTCTCAAAAACCCCGAAGCACAGGTGAGCCATCCTTAGGAGTTTGGGCCTCTCGTCAAAGATAGAAAACTGGATTTGTAAAATGGTAGGCAAAACGATCTTGCTCTATTAGGTAGTAGTTTGGTGGAACGCACTTAACACGGCAAGTGTTAACAAAATTTTAGTGTCAGTACAATGTGCAACGGTGGTTGATATCAGCGGCACTCTTAGTAAAATGCCTACTTTGGCATTGAATGTCATGCTGAACAAAATTCCGGTGTATATTTCCGGTAAGGTGGCTGCAAAACGGTCACTGATCAGTCTGCGTTGCAGGGGCTATGGGCTTTCTCACGCAGGGTATTCTCGAATTCCTACCATTCTTGGCTTCATCCCAGAGAATAGTCCCCCTTGCAGGCTTCAGAATAATCTTACTTTCGAGAGAGGAGTGTGGAAATGAAGCTCTTAGTTGAAAGCGATTGTTGTAGGTGGGTTTTCTTGCAGGATTATTGCAGCGTTCTCCAAACGAAAGTTGCTGCAATTAAGAATGGGGTGAATAGGATATTTTCAAATGCTTCTACGGTTAGGGAATTCAATGTTTACTCCGATAACCAAGCACCTATTAAAAATCTGAGCTTAACTGGGGTACGATCAAGGTTGGTATGGGAATGCCGATTCTCGCTTGTGGTTGCCTTGAGCTTCGTTAATATTAATATCATAAATTTTTTTTTTTTTTTTGGATTTTCCGGGACGATAATTGATGTATATTGTTACAATTTCCCGTCGTCCCATGTCAAATTTGGTTTGTAGAGACAAATTGGTTTTGGCGTTGTGCCATCTTAAGTTTTGCAGAAACGAAATGCTGAACAAACATTACTGCTGTATACACAGAGATCTGGGCATCCTAACAAACATCTGATTGAAGAGGGTTCGCCTCCCAGGAACTTGAGGTATTATCAAGCATCATTAAGAAATCCGGCACCTAAGAAGAGCATGAAAGAAAAGGAGCATTAAAATGCCCTAAGAAACACCAAAAAGAAATCGTCGAGCAACTATGCCCGCAATTTCCCGGTGGATACCCGCTCGGAGTTGAGGAAAGCAACCTTCCCCAGGAAGACGCGTATTACTCAATCTTTAACTTCGAAATTTTAACTTTGATACTGTAATTGGTTAAACTCTTACTTATCCGGAATCAAACCCGACATACTCAATGTATGTCCTGTTTGTAACGTATCCGCAGATGACAGCTGCCCTCTTTTCAATTGCAATGTGGAACCAACGCCTCTAACACTCTTATCCCTGTTGAAACAGTAAGTTTCCTCGGACTCTTACTAGAGGATATTGATGACAATGAGTGATCGCACCTATTGAATGGAGCGAAGCACTGCTACCTAAATAACAAGAACTATAGACCCACTGTTCAATAAAATTTCATAGACTTTTTCACAAAAAAACTTCACCCACCCTAATGTACGTACATGCATACATGCATAATCATCCATAACCAGACACCGACTTAATTTTATTGACAACACATCAAGATTTTTGAATATTTTTTATTGGCCAGTGACTTTTACGCTCACACACATACAAAAATAAATATTTGTTTGTCTTTTTTTCACAAAAATTCATTTTTATTATTTTAATGGTATGGGCATAAGGGTGCTCCTCATAATCCTGGCTCTCTGAATCCCGACAATGCATAATCCCGACATGACAAAATCCGGACATAACAAAATCCCGATAAACTAAAATCCGGACTTTCACAATCCCGACAATACATAATCCCGACAATTTTCAGAAATCCCGACATGACACAATCCGGACATAACCAAATCCCGATACACTAAAATCCTGACTTTCCGAATCCCGACAATTTTCAGAAATCCCGACACGACAATCCGGACATAATAAAATCCCGATACACTAAAATCCTGACTTTCAGGATCCCGATAATACACAATCCCGTCAATTTTCAGAAATCCCGATATGACACAATCCGGACATAACCAAATCCCGACCACATAATATCCCGAATAGGCGCAATCCCATCAACTCCAAATCCCGACAACATACAATCCAGACACATCTACTCAAGCTTCGTAATTACACATTACACCACAGCAGAATGATGCTCTGCGCAGAAATATTGTAGATTGAGTAGCCGGGGTTGCCCAATCCAAGAGGTATAAATAAAAAAATACAGAAGATATCTATTTTTTATTACATCATTAGTCCAATTTACATGTCGTCGGAATTTTATGTCGGGATTTGGTGGTGTCGGGATTATGAGTGGTGGGAAATTGGACCTGTCCGGATTATGGATTCTAGGAATTTGATCATGTCGCCATTATAAATTTCCAGGATTCTGTCGTAGGGCTATGTCTTTCGGGATTTTGTATTTCTGGATTTAGTAAGTCGGAATTTTTTTATACACTCGGGCTTACATGAGTACTTACTTTTATATATTCGTTAGTATATTTCTCCATACATTTTGTTGCACTGATTTTGTGCAATCTCTTCAAAATTGTATAGCTTTTTGCTCACTTTTTCTCTCTCTTTCTCTCTTTTTTATTTTCATATATATTTACAGATGCAATACGCCTCAAAATATGCATTCGGCTATCGTATACGTGATTTTCATACCGGCAATGATTTTGGCCACAAACAGAATCGTGATTTGGATGGTGTGACACGCGGTCAATATCATATTTTATTGCCGGACGGACGTATACAGAATGTGATTTATCATGCAGATGATACGGGATTTCATGCAGATGTCAGCTTTGAGACGGGGCATTGAGGATGAGGATGTGGTGAGGTGAGAAGTGAGGAGTATGGATGACAGCAACAACAATAACTAACCAAACAATTTAAACCAATACCAATACACAAATGAAACCAAACACGACAAAGCGTATTGCGACAGAAGGGGTAAGAGGTGATATATACGGCAGCAGAGACGCAGAGCCCTTTTATATGTAAATCGAATCATTTGATATTTTAAACTAACAACAACGAAACAAAAAACTACAACAGTTGTTGTATGCAATGACAACAACAATGCAAATAACAATCACCGCAACAATAATGGCGTATAACATACAACAACATAGCGGCCATAAAATCGACACCACAACATCCATTGATTGGCATCGTGGTTTTCACGGCTCAATTCGATTGCGATTGTTGGTCGTGCGTTGCGTCAATTTTGAACGTGTTGTATGTTTTGTATTTGTGTTTGATTTTTTTTTTTCATACGTGCATTAATTTACCACTGCAATCAGCTGACGAAGGACAACAACATATAAATTTCGAGTAAATTGGTAATATTATTTAGTCTTATTTTTAGAAGCACATAATTGAAAGGTTGACGTGAACAACCTTGTATGATTTTGGGAAAATTGATATCTGCGCGATAAAAGAGAGCAAAGAGAAAGGAGTCAAGTTGTGCTGAAAGTAGCGCTTACAACATTGTACGCGTCACCTATTCGATTGTTCATTGGAACAAAACAATTTTTTTCATTTTGCAGAATTTTAGTTTGATTATACAAATTTCATTAGCTGGTGGAATAATGGCTCAAAAATTTATTAATTCAACTTAATTCCTTAATTTAATGGCGTCGAAGTTTTCCGAGACTATGTGTAGTTTCTGAGTTAAATATATTTGGAAATATGCAGGAGTTCTAAAATTTCTGTCAATAACTATATCAGTTTTAAAGTTATGTTCCAAAACTTTTTCTCATTCGTTTGTTCTGGAGGTAGGTGCTCGCATTTACAAAAAAAAATTCTTAAATGGTTTTCCCCTCGACAGTGGTTGGGCAAATACTCTAGGAGCCTCCGCAGTCGATTCGTCACGTCATTGCATCGTATTCGTAAAAAGGGACGCCAGATAGCATACGTCTTTGTCTCGCGAGCATATTTTTTTAAATGGAGAACCACATACGACTCATTACGTCGATCGTATAGCTGTAGCCTCAGTTTTCCTCGTGTACGATAGGAATTTTTAGTTTGTTTTATGTTATTCTGCGCTATTTTATGGTTTTTGTATTTTATAAATTGTGCATAAAAATCAAAAAAAAAATTTTGTAAATAATCTTACGAATTTGTAGTATTGTCGATTATTATTTGCTTTCTGTTATCGTTTGATTCACTAAACTCAAATATTCTTTATCCACAGCACTACTATGGTAGAACTTCATAATTCAAACTAAACGCGTATTTCACTTTCAACGTGCTAACAGCAAACTGACCGACCTTATATTGCACTGCTTATATACTACTCAGTTTTTCATTATTTTTCTCCCAGGGTCTAGATTTTCGTGATTCACTAAACTGATAAATAAACCAAATCAAATATTCTTTATACAACAGCGCTCTTTATTTACAGCACTACTGTGGTAGTAAAACTTCATAATTCAAACTATACGCGTATTTCACTTACAAAGTCATAAAATCAAACTGGTCGTCCATAGATTGGGCTGCTTATATACTACTCAGTTGGTTTTTCATTATTTTTTTCCCAGGGTTTAGATTTTTCATGAACAGCCTTCCCGATTAGTTGACTATTTCTCGTTTCTGTAACTCATATTCTTTTTAGTTATATACATATGTGTGTGTAGTTTATGTAATGTCTTTCAATACTCGGTACCATAACTGAAATCGCTTTGTATAAAATTTCGTACTTATATAATGTGCTCTGTAAAGGCCTTATATAATTACAAAGAGATGGTGCAGACAAACTACAAAACGATCTGCTAGCTCATTCTAAAATAAACGGCCGCAGTTTGGTGTTCGGGAATTAGTGAAGCACGATAGAATAAGCTTCAAGACTGCCAAAATTCTGTTTCCTTGACAAAAAGGAGCTGCCAATAAGAGACCATAAAACATGCTCAGACAATTTTTTAATTAACACGAACTGATCTTCGCACAAATTTGCAATTAAGCTGACAAACGTCAATCTTTTATTGACTTTCTGCAGCCCCTTTTCAAATTAGTTTAAAAAAATGTATAGGATCTATTAATAATTTGCCAAATTTCAACATGATATCTTCCATGCCTTTTGACTTACAGTTTTCTATATTTAAAATTGTTTTATTTGGCGCGAGCTTTCACAACAATAGCAAGAGAAATCTCCAGGCCAAATTTCAATAAAATATCTGCACCGGATTTTGGTTGCCATATTAAAACTCTCAAGTTTTTTTGTTCTAAATGTAGGCGGTGGCACGCCCGTCTTCGAAAATTTTACCGAATTTCTAGTTTTGGTCACACAGTCAACCCAAATGTCAAGCTTCATCACTTAATCGGGTTTGGTAGTGAATTATTTTTCGAAATTTCGAGTTCAATTTTTTATCAAAGTGGACACGGTAGCCAACTGATTTTTATGAATTTTCATAAAGCGTATATATAAAGGCAAGGGCAACTCTATGGCAAATTTCAACACGACATCTTCAACGGCTATTGATTTACGGCTTGAAAAACTTTTAAATTTTCTTCTTCTATGGCGGTACTACGCACATCAATCCACATATAAACTTTTATCAGTTTATCGGTATTTGTTAATGCATTATCGATTTGTTTACAGTTTTTAAACCTTTCGATACAGGAGAAGTGGGCGTGCTATTCGACCATTTAAAATACAGCTGTATTCTGCGCTTACATACGCCAGTATACAGAATTTCGGAAGACATCTCAATTTTTACTCAAGTTGTCGTGTTAACGGACGGATGGATGGACTTATCTCAATCAAAATATTCTGCGACGCTGATAATTTTGATATAAGGAAGTCTATAGCAATCTCGACTTCTTTATGCAATTACGTACCACCGTTATCCAATAAAAGTAATACCCTTGTGTAAAAATGCACGTTGGATATAGAATTGCCTACGGCGGCAAGTTTCTGCTGAGTCCGTAAACTTCCTATTTCAACCTTAGCCCACAGCGGAACCACTTTCGAAGTACTTCAGTATAGCGGTCTATATTTCACATTTTTAAAAGCATTCTTTATCCCGCTTCTGGATATGTAGTTTGCATTTTTTTCTACCACATTATCGACAATGGGCGTGGCTGTCTGTCGGTTCTTATCACTTAAGTCAAATCTTTAGGTGTATTCTAGCTAAAAGGACCTAAGATGTGAGTCCAGCATTTCGAAATACAAAAGGTATTAGGACCGTTTTTTGTTGGTTTCCGTATTCTCGAAAGTGTGGCTTTCATCAGAGCACAATATTGCTCAATTTGCTGCAACTTAGGGACGTTGGGTGGATTCAAGTTTTAGGTGACACGAGCTTAATCTGCTGGAGCCAAGACGACATTTTGGCAAAAGACGTTTTTGAAATACTATTTTATTTAAATTCCTACATCGGTGGTTTCCATCATAAAGAACGGCGTGAATTTATGCACGCATTCACAAATGCTTGCCAAATCATAACCTTTCTGTCAAACTTTTCTATTTAGGTGTTTTTTTTTTTCAAATCATGTTCTTTCTGGACTGAGCAGTAAAACTGTGTACCTGGCAACTTTCTTAGGTCGATTTTGTCGTCCATAATAACATAAAAATATTTGTTTGCCAATTTTTTTTCATAGAGCTTATTTGCAGGGGAAATGCAAACACCATTTCTCTACTTGATTCGCGTGACTTGCATAAGTGTGGTTTTGGCTATTTTGATAACATTTGCAATTGACATGGATCCCTGATAAGGGATAAAATATTGTAGCGAATATTAGCAGTTCTATACATCACTATGCTGCTAGTAAATAAACGCACAACAACTGCCAAGTAAGCAACCACACATATTTACATATAAACAGCAAAGCCAGCTATTCCACATACATGTAAACCGCTCAGCTAACAGCAAAGAGAATATTTTACATACATATATGTCGGCAGCTAAGAGCAGAAGTTGTTACTCACCCATACACACGCATACAACTAGAAGAGATACATGAATATCAGATAGATAAAGGAGACATAAATAAGCAGCTGTTCACGAAAAGTCTAGACCTTAGCAGAAATGGTTTAATGAGGTATCCGAGAGTATAAAAGCAGCGCAAGCTGAGATATAATAGATCAGCTTGGTTTTAATACGCTTTAGTGAAGTTCGCGATGATTGTAATTGTGAAGTACTACTCCCAAAGTAGTCTTAATAAGGAACGCTTTGTTATAATGAATATTTAAGTTTCTGAACTTCGACAGCTCAGAGATTCGAAATTTAACAGAAGCTGCAAAATAATCAGGAATTCCACAAAATTCGTTACAATATTATTATCCACCTGTGCGTTTGATGATCTTTTTGGGCGCCCACTTCTTGGCTTGTCCTTTGCTAAGCTTTTTTGAAGTGCAAAACCGTTCTTAGGGCAGTGTCATAAAAAAATCCTGTGATTTTTGTTAACTTTTTGATACTAACATTGGGACTATTCGTCCAAATGTACAACATTTTTTTACGTAGCTCTTCATTCGTATTAGTTTTTGATGTCGTTAAAGGCTTGATTTCAGAAACTTGTATATTTTTAAAAACTTTGCAAAACGCTAATTCAAAAATTAAGACCTTTAAGCTTACTATGTCCTTATTAAAAAATTGTAGGGAGTTTTAAATTTGCAGAACTTACTATACCAGTCTTTAACGTTTTCACATAGCCTCCACAAATCTTCTATTATATCTTGGTACATCTCTTAAATGGTATGTTTTTAATTTAAGTACAAATTTTCTAAATTTATTTTCAAAGATAAATGCTTCAAGCAGTCGTTATTTATTACTTTTTTTTGTTTGGCGAAAAGTTGAAAAAATAACCAAAAAAAACTCCATCAAACAAAAAGTTTAACAAATCAATTATACGAATTTTCACAACTCTTGCCTGTGTCATATTACACCAAAACCCTAATTCTGAAAATGCAATTAAAATGCAATAATACAAATAAAATTCAATTGAAGGTTAAATGAGGTTGACAATTTACGAAAGGAATTAATAGCAAATTTTACCAGCAACAAAATTACAAAAGCAGCAATAATCCAATTCTTTGTGTTAAATTGATGATAAATTCACATTCGAGTAAATAAATTTCAAAGAAGGAAAAAATTTAGCAAATACAAAGCAATGTTACACTAATTTGTAAAAAAAAAACATTACTTGTCTACAATCGAAGAGATCGAAGAGATTTTTTTATTCTAAACTAAATGGTTGAAAAAGTGTTTATGGAGATATATAAATACAAATGCAAAGCTAATTAATTAATTATATATTTTCAGATTTTTATAATTTTAAATGCATTAGTACATAAAAATGCCTTTTTTATTTCCGAAAAAAAATATAAATAAAATTCATTAATATTGTATGTATGTAATTTTAAGATTTTACCTTGATAGTGACATATTTCTAATATTTTCTTACCGTTAATAATATTTTATTTACAAAATTATTTATTTAAAAAAATATTTAGTTTTTCTTTAATTTTAATGCGGTAGAGAGGTCTGCTTTCAATCTGATTTAAAAAATGTGCAATAATTATGATTAAATTTATTTTAGTATAAAATATTTTTTGAAAATTTATTTCTTATTTTTAAGCTAAGATGAATCTCATTTAAAGTGCAATATTACATTTAAAATTCAATAAATCTTTAAAACTTTTTTATGTCTATATTTATTTTGTTATTTCTTAATTGTTTTTTTATATTTTTTTTTTTTAGACCTTAGACGTAATATAATAATAGTACTAGTAGTTATGCTGTTGAAGTGGATGAAATTCTATCAGCACGAAAATTGGCATTTCCAAAGGACTAGTCGTGGACTCAATTAAGTGGGTGGTTGGAAAGAACGCGTTTCTAATCCTGCTGCATATAAAAATACTTATCGATTAGCTGTTGAAGTGGATGAGATTCTGATCAGCGTGTTATGATCTTGTGGGGGTGAGGTGCCGCATGCATTATGATATGATATCACAGCGCGTGATGTGATCTACTGTTAAGTGATTTATCTTCATGCGATATTAATTAGTGTCATGTTATGGCAAGCGACTTCAAATATGCTAATACAATCTAATACTATTGGTTTTAATAAATAGGTGATATAATTTCTTCGAAACTGTACGGATGTATGGTAGATCCTGGATACCCGAAAATTGGCTGGCATCTGCCTAAATACTGTCCTGCATCATTTTTCTTTCTTAGAATTGTGATGTGTACTACGATTTTTGTGCGTGCTTGTGATATTGGGCATATGATCTGATTTATATGATTTGATATAAACTGTTATACCATATCTTATCATAAAATTTCTGCATCTTTTCCCTGCTAAGAGTAAATACTTTTAAAGAACAATTTGCGGAAAATTAGAGGAATCGATAGTAGTTTTCCAAAACGCTTTCTTAGCTAAGATTCATAAAGTCAGACTTACCAAATGCAAAACATCGCTTCCACCACCATTTGATACTTCAGAAATTAATCAGAATCATAAAATTGGAATCATTAATCATAAAGCAAAAACTTTCTTGCGCACTGTGAGTGATAGTTTTCCTTTCATAATAAACTTTTCCATTATTACAAAAAAATAAAGAAAATAACACTCCTTTGAGAGCTACAGGATAACTAAAATTAAAATCAAAGATTGAATAAAAAATGAAAAATAAAATGTTGCAAAGCAATCTGTATGCGCTTGAAATAAAATAAATTGAAAATTGGCGCAGAGCGGGTGCACCATAAATAGTGAAACGGGGTAAGGAATGTAGAGTGAGGTCAACATTCATTGAATGCTAAAAAGCATTTAGTATCCTTTCGCTTATCATAAATCAATTTCACGTATACGCCCACGCGTCACATACGAAGTTACGCATAAGGAGTAAAGTGAAAGAGAGGTGGGCGAGCACAGCGTTAGATATGCAATTACCCAACAAAAAATTGTATTGCATTATCTCATAAAGCCAAAAGGTAAACAAAACAAAGCTTGTTGAAAACGTCGGCCAGGAAACAACTTGAAGACTTCATTTTTTAGGTGAATCAAGGATATGACATCATTCAAATCTTTTCAGTACCCAAACATTTTCATAAGAGTAGCCTAATAAGCCATCCGAAACTTCGAAGAATCAACAAACTCGTTCCCGCAGAAGTTGCTCGTTTCTGCGAAACAAAACCGGAAAAACTCTCAGCTTTCAAATATTTCGTCAGACTTAGTATAAGTTTACAAGTTTCCCGCCAAACCAAAGCATCTGAAAACGTCTGACATCAAATTTGAATGAAGAAAGCCGAAATTTGTTCATAAAAAGAAAGAGTGGAACTAGTACTGCTCCGGAGAGGAAAAACAGAAACATCCCTGCAGCGAATATGAGAGACAGTCACGCAAAGTAACATTTTCGTACCACAGGTTTAATGACTTCCTCCGAACAGGTGCTAATCGAATGCAGAGCGTGTCAGTTATTAGCCAGACTTTTGCTATCAGCGTTAAAGTCTGAGCTATATATATTGAAATTAGGTGATCCCACGCTGCGACTATGTCAAAACCAACTACGATTGAATCAATTAAGAACAGTTTGTAGAGGGCGGCAATTGTCATTTCTTAGGGCATCACAATGTTGAAAGCAATCAGGGGGACAGAATTATAATGGAACTTGTTCGGAACATGTGCGATTCACGGCAGCGATTTAACAATATTTATCATTTAGTTTTTTTTTTTTTTTTTTTTTTTAAATTAACGATTTCGTTTGGACAGCTCCGTAGCAAAGTCACATCAATCGAAAACGTGTTGCCTTTGATATCAAAAAAATCAAAATTTAGAGAAAAAAAGTCAAAGCAAACTTTTGAAGGGACTATAATTATGTTGTAGCGAAGCTTAAGTGTTCTTCATTATTTTTGCCTTCTGTTATGTTGTTGTTGTAGCAATAAGGACACTTCCCGAAGACCTTGGGGAGTGTTACCGTGCCTTTTGTTATCGTTCGAATCGCTGATCTGTCAAAAATATAGCTCAAATCTTACTTACAATGTTTTTAAATCACACTGAATAATGCTTTCCAAGTCTGTGCTTCTTGTATACTCTCAGTTAAATGGGTCGCCTATTTCTCCCAGGGTATAGACTTTTCGCAAACAGCCTTCTCGATTTGTTGCTTATTTACTTCTCTCAAATCTCTGCATCTCATATTCGCTGTTGTATTCTATGCACATAAGTGAGTAATGTTACTGTGAAGTTGTGTGTTTAATGTCGTCTACGCTCTTAACTGCTGTTTACATGTGTGCGTAGCTATTTGTTTTCTCATCTGCTTACATTGCTTTTGTGGTTGTGCAGCACTTATTTACTGCCGACAAAGTGGTGTGCCGGAATTGCATATATTATTCATAATATTATTGAATATTATTTGTTTCCATATTTCCAATTTGTCAAGTACGCTCAAGGGTCACCTCATCACCACCCCTCCTTGGGCTACCGATTCCCGCATTTACATAACGGAAAACAAGTCTAGTGATTGACAGAAGGTCGCTTTAAGTGTTATTTTTAGTTTACAGCTGTAATGCATTAGAGGTCCAAATATTTCGGCAGAGTTAGTGCTTATTCCGCTTTCTTTGTTGCAGTCACTGTTGTGTTTTCGCTTCGTAGTTCTTATTTTGCGTGCTACGCATTTTGATAATTTGCAACTGGAAAACATTCTAATGGTTGGTTTTCATTAGGTTAAAATGAAATTTTCAAATATTAAATTTGTTATGTAACTGTCGTTTTCACTTGTTTGTCAATTTAATTGTGCTTTGTAGTAAGCGCGGCAGGACGCAAATTGGAAGAGAAGCGCGGCCTAAAATCTCGTGGGAGGTTATCTCACCTTCCATTGTAGTAAGCGTACGGCGAACGTATTTGACGTTGTATTACAAGCTATTTTCATGATATGACTAAGCCTGTAGTCAAATTTGACCTAATAGAAAATAAGCATAAGGCAATAAATATGCTTTGATGTCATCACTAAGCAAAAGTGATCAGAAGTACCAACCCTTATTAGATGAAACTGCAGACAACTTCAAACATTACTAACAGATCTTTTTAATGGCACTCCTGCATACGTGGCTGCGATCAGCAAAGGTTCAAATATTTTGTTAGGGTTATTGTTGCAACATCAAGGCTTTCATCATCATGAAATTATCCCTAAATAGAGCCGAAAGTACTCCACAACAAGTTCAGAAATAGCTCCGAAGTGATCCATAAAACAATAAGGAGAATATTTCGAATCAAAATTGTTTCGAAATGATCCGAAATAGCCACGAAATGTTCCAAAATAATACAAAGAAAACGCAGAAATTACCCCGAGATAGTCACGAAATTATACCGAGAGATCCCTAAATTGATCCCTGAATGCTCCTGTAGCTATCCCAAAAACTACCTGCTTTTCCAAAATTGTTTGGACAAAATCCCTTGTAAAGTTTAAACACGAATCGGTTTCGGCGTTGCGCCATCATCAGTGTCGAGTTTCGTTCTGAGAACGACGGAAAATCGTTCCAACAAGAAAACGATTCATATATTCTTAACTTGAAAGGTTTGCATTTCTGTATAACGGCTGAGAACGGCTAACAAGATTGTGTGAGATATAGCTTATAGCCACCAAGAACTTCACTTAATTTTTTTGTGGTGGGACTCAATCGCCGCAGGAGAAAACCTTTTTACGAAATGATCACTAAATATTTCGGTAATAGTATTGAAATAGTCCCAAAATAATCTCAAAATACAATATCTCGAAAGCATTTCTGAAATTATTTTGAGAACAATACTGAAATGGCTTCGATATGATTCTTTGGTGCAATAATGTCAATGGAATTAAAGTCAATTGGCGTTATTTCTCTTTTGAAAAATGAGTTAATGTCAGTAAGATTAACTTGGAGCCCGAAAGGGAATTAATGTCAATTGACTGCAGTACGATTCCGACCTATTTCCATGCAAAGAAGGGCTGGGAGTATTAAGACTTAATTGAAATGAAAAATAATAATGAAAATTAATATTAAATTTATCAAAGCTCGGTGGGTGGTTCAAAAGTATCTCTGACATTAATTCGCATTTGCAAAGAGACTTAATGTCAAATGCTTTTATTGTTGTTATTGTTTTAGCGATAAGGATACTCCCCGATGTCCTTGGGGAGTGTTATCGATGTTGATAGTCCTTTTCCGGATGCAGATTCGGTACGTTCCGATACCAAGCCCGACCATGGCGACATGCGGGTTTCTTGGTTATACCGCCCTCCTACCCCCTAGATCCATGAGGAGTTCGGGGTCGCCAGAGCCTCTGATGTTAATGAAACAGGATTCGCCACGGATAGGTGAGGTTGACAATTGGGTTTGGAGAAGCTATATATTGCGCTGGCAACCTGAAAGGGTTGCGCTACACAACCCCTTGAATATGGTATTTTAGTCGCGTCTTACGGCAGACATACCTACCGCGGATATATTCTGACCCCCAAACCCGCTGGGGGAAATTGCGTTTATTCCAACATGACTCTGACATCAATTCTTTTTCGGGTTGCGCATTTATGTCACAGACGTTAATTCCATTGACACTATTGCGTGTCAGCGACACTTTGACAGCTTCGAAAACAGTCGCTGATCTGTCCGGAATAGTCCAGAAATTATTGGAAGTTATACCCGAAATGATCACGAAATGGCCTTCAAATTAATACGATATGATACCAAAAGCACCCAAGAAACTGATTCGAAGTAGTTGCGGGAATATCCCGCACACAATCCCTAAACGTTCCCGAAATAGTTCTAAGGAATCTTGAAAAAGTGTTTGGATGAATCCCGAAACAATTCATAAATGGTCCAGGTATAATCCTGTAATATCCATGAAAATATTCCGAGCATAATCCAGAAATGAGTAAGACCTATGGAAATAAATAAATCAGACCGAAAAATTAGACTGAAGGTAGCACAAAGCTGAAACTGGTTCGTCTCCAAGCGAGAGTTGAGAAGAAATAACTGAAGATTATCATTATAAGGCTCACGATGTATATAGTCGTTTACTAAGGCTGATCTACGATCGGATTAGGCAGTGCTGTGCTGTAAACAACCCTGCAAAAATAGTGCGCTTAATCCCTAAAGAGATTAGTTCCCGATTGATCTCTTTTGTCTACATTTGGGCATAATTGATTCCTTTATTCTCTTTCGGGTACAGTTGGGATTAGTCAGTTTGAAATCTATGTAGGCCATTTTAAGAAATATTAAAAAAAAAACGGCAATGAAATGAGTAAAATAAAAAAGATTACAGATGATTGAATCGAATTATTTAAGAAAAATGCGGAGCCATATACCGAACCTAAATTACTAGCACTTAACGACTTCGCCGGAGTTAGGGTTAAGTTTTCGGAGAATACTTTTTATTGCTTTTTGAAAAGCAGGCAAATTACTTACATCAAATAGATTTGGTGGTTTGGCCAACCCTTCGATTGTGTTACTGCCATGAAAAATGCGAATGGTCGTTATATGAGTCCTATTATTGCACCAAAAAGGGCTAATCTTCATACTTTCTCATATGGGTACAAAGGGGATTGGTCCTACCGATCCCTTTCGGGTATAAATGGGTACAATTAGTCTCTGCATAGGGCATGCTCAAACAAAAGGGAACAGTTGAACTCATACAAAGAGATGAAAACTGGCATTGGGCACTTACTCCTTTGCCACTCATCCCAGATTCATCCTAGTCGAATAGCATTTTTTGCAGGGAACAAAAAATTTTCGTTATTTCAGACTTTGCGCCTGTGTAAATAATAATAGAAATAACTAACAAAGGAAGGAAATTTTATAACGGTTGGAGTGGTCGGGAGGTTAGTTTTGGAGTTTTGTCTTCGTTGCTGACATTCTCTTATGTGATTTTTTGCTGGGTATGAGTACGCACTTACACACACACACAAATTGAAAAATGTTGCAGCAGCAACGACAATGTTGCTGTCGCTTGCTTGAATGGCTATTTCTGCATATGTGGGTGAAGGCAAACACGCTCACTGTCACATGCATACTCACATACATCAACCTTGCTCGCAATTCATTTTCTTGAGCCATAAGCTCATACTACCCCAATTTGCTACAATTTCTTATTTATTTTTATACTCAGCGTGCTTTGCATACAGAGTATATTAACTTTGATTGGATAATGGTTGGTTGTACAGGTATAAAGGAATCGATATAGATATAGACTTCCATATATCAAAATCATCAGTATCGAAAAAAATTTTTATTGAGCCATGTCAGTCCGTCCGTCTGTCCGTTAAAACGATAACTTGAGTAAATTTTGAGATATCTTCACCAAATTTGGTACACGAGCTTATCTGGGCCCAGATAATGGATTGGTATTGAAAACGAGCGAAATCGGATGATAACCACGCCCACTTTTTATATATATAGCATTTTGGAAAACACAAAAAACCTGATTATAGGTATGTATGCATGTATTTATTTAAAAATTTGTTCCTAGCACAACAATTTTGACAAATTATTTAACAGTGCTAGTCATGAATAGCATGAGCTATAAAAATTGAACATTTATAATAATAATAAATTAGATTAATCAAATTAAATTAAATATAACGGACAATAGTGAAATATTTATGTATGTAAATGTAAATCTTAAAACTAAAGAAAAGTAGTTAATAAATATTAAAAGACAGCAGTAGTGATGATAACCTTTGGCTGGTTATAGATTGAATAGTATTTAACAGATAAGAAAGAAGACACAGAGGAAGGAAATGGACTTAGAAATGAACATTTTAACAACAACAATTTGAGATCCAGTTTAAGAGTCGTTAAAAAATGATGTTAGCTCTTTTCTGAAGTGCAGAGCATTACTTAAGAGTCGAAGACTTGTAGGTAGCGAGTTCCAAAGACGTATTGCAGTAACAAAGAATAGGCGCTCAGAGATTTGCGAGCGGTATCTGATGTGCTTAAGAAGAAGCACCAATCTTGATGATTGCAGAAAAATAAGCTTACGATATAGATAGTCAGGTTCCTTCGTGTGTATCAATTTATGGAGGAAGGAGAGTGTTTTGACTTTTAAAAGATTTTCGAAAGAAATGTTTAGCAACCTTTCAGCATGTTGAGATACGTGGTCAAATCTTTTCAACCCATAAACATATCTAGCAATGTTGTTGTAAACAACATTTAGTTTGTTCTTGCACAGATAATCACAGTTTGAGTAAATCACACAACCATGGAGTAGCGTAGGTATTAAGTACGCTTTAGCCAGAAGTAGTCTTAGGTGCCAAGACGTGAAATACTGTGTTAACCATAGTGTACGCAGCATTCCATACACTTTCCCAACCGTTCAAAAATATGGTCTTTCCATGTCAATGTTTTGTTAAAAATTACACCTAAGTTTTTCGCCGTATCTACGTATTCTATAACGGAATTGTCGAACACTACATTCTCTAAATCATTAGTGGGAAAAGGCCTTCTATGAATAACAATACATTTTGACTTATTCGGGTTTATACATAAGCCATTCATAGCAGCCCATGAAAATATTTGATTCTAATCGTGGTTTAAGTTATTTATGCACAAGCTAGTTTGATCACGAGGACAACACGTAAACAACTGCACATCATCAGCGTAGATATGAACATTACAATACTTAAGGACATCGGGTAAGTCATTGATGTACAGAACAAATAACAGAGGACCCAGGATAGAGCCTTGAGGGATGCCTCTTAAGACATGAAGGAAGTCAGACTTTTCACCATCTATACATACTGCTTGAGTCCTATCGCCAAGATATGATCTTATAAGGGCAACTGCATGACCAGAGAAGTTAAATAGGTTTTCCAGCTTCCTACAGAGCAGAGTGTGGTCTACAGAATCGAAAGCTTTGGAGTGGTCAAGAAGTGTTAAGAAGGCAATGTAACTTTCATCCACTCGCTCACGAATTTCTTCTGTCACAGATAATAGTGCCGTTGTACAGCTCCGCTTTGACCTGAAACCGGACTGACTGTCTGACAGGAGCTTGTATTCATGTACATATGATACGATTAGCTCATGTAGAATACGTTCATCGACCTTAGAGAGGAAAGGGAGTATGGCTATTGGTCGATACTCATTATTTTGTTTACGGATTGGAATAACTTTTGCAGCTTTCCAGTATATTGGGAAGACACCGGTCGTCAAAATTGAGTTGACCAAGTAAGTAATGTGGGGAAGGATTTTGGGAAGAATGACTTTTAAGAACTTTGAACATATACCATCAAGCCCCATTGCGTTAGACTTCACAGAAAGTATGGCTTGGACAACATCACAATTATCGACACAAACAAACTCGAAAGGGCTAGTGTCAACTATAAAACACGCACGGAGTAGTTATCAATACACACATTGTCGGCTGAGTTTGGTAGTCTTACAAAAGTATTATTTATTTCGTTGATGTCGACATCAAGGGGATGAGACAGGTCACTTTTGGGCTTACCAATTCCTATTTGTTTGATTTTGTTCCACTTTTCTTTTGTATTCAAAGCAGAACTAAACTTATACTTAAAATAATTTGCCTTGGCCAACCTTATGGCTTTGTTTGCAGTAAGCCGAGCTGTTTTAAAGCAGCTATGCGCTTCGACTGTTTTGTACCTTTTCCACCGTGAGTAGACTTGGTTACGAAGGTGGATAAGGTGTTTTAATGTAGCATTGAACCAAGGGCTATTCTTGAATTTAGGTGTTTTTATTTTTAGTGGAACGTGATCATCGAATAACTTGTTTATATTATCCTGCAGAAACTTTGTCTGGTGATCAACCGATGTTAACGTATGAATCAAGCTCCATTCAACCGACTCAACGGACTCAGCAAGAGAATAATAATCTATACTTCTGTAATCGCGATACGTGAACGAACTTGGCCTACATGATGTTTGGAAGTTGTAGTTTAGGAATATCAGGTCGTGTTTTGAGAAGCAGGAGGCGGATAGTTTCGTGTAGTGAATCATTTTATGAAGATCATTGACAAAAAATAAATCTAATAGAGAAGAGTTAGTATTTGTGAAAGTCCCAGAGATTCCATGCTTTGTTTTAAAGTGACATCCACCAGTAGGTTACTATTAAAATCTCCAGCGATGATAATATTGTCATAGTCTAATAGTAACGATTGAAGAAATTCAATAAACGCGGAAAAATTTACTAGTCGATTCGGTCTATATACACAGCCGATAAGAAGCCGACTATTATTATCAGAAAACATATGAACAAACACATATTCCACAGGATCACCTGGACTAGAACAACAACACAATTTACAGGACATACTACTTTTTACATATATCGCAACACCACCACCATGACCACTTCTATCAATTCTGAAAAGTTGGTATCCATTTATCTTCACCATATCATTTCTATGAAACGGAGAAAACCATGTTTCTGAAACACATATGACATCAATATCGGAGCCTTCTGACAGAAACCTCAACTCGTCAAGCTTTTTATAAAGGCTTTGCGCATTGATATGAATAACTTTCAGCCCGTTGGCTTTTTTGCTGACTATGCGCAACAAAGTAGATAGACAGTCTTTGGACTCGGGGACTCATTATCGAAGACCAACATTATACAAATAATTAAGTGAATGATTTACACTGAATTTGGCTAACAACATAATTAATGATTTTGTGATGTTGTAGGTGGAGAAAATGACAGAGAAGGAATAGATTAGAAGAGAGCAAAGAGAAATATTTATTAGCAGGGGGCTGTTAGTTAAGCCTATAGTGGCCCTCCAGGGCGTTGTTCGCAACCGGCGTGTCGTCTTCACGAAAGGAAGTATTGTTTTTCGGGTCGAGACTCTCGAGAAAATTCAGGCTGGGGACTGCTTCGGGTCGGTCGCCGATTTTTCGCTTTATATGCACCATACCCCGCATTGTGAACACCGATGAAACCTTTTTCCTCTTCTTTAGATGGATCGCAGCCTTGAAGATCTCATAGTTGTTTTTGGTCAGCGATGCATTAACAAAGATAGGCTCACTGGAATTTATTCCCACATGCACGAGTCGCAGCCCTTTGGTGTTGTTGTGGCGCCTGAAGCTCGCAATCGGTGTAATGTTGAAATTTGAAGTGTGGACTGATATTGAGACTTTTGGTAAAAATTTGAAAAAAAAATTTAAAATGGGCGTGGCACCGCCCACTTGTGATAAAATCAATTTTACAAATATTATTAATCATAAATCAAAAATTTGTGAATCTATCGTAACAAAATTCGGCAGAGAGGTTACCTTTACTATAAGGAATGCTTTGAAGAAAAATTAACGAAAGCGGTTAAGGACCATGCCCACTTTTATATAATAAATGTTTAAAATGGTCGTGGACGAATAAAATAAGCTATATCTTTGCAAAAAAGAGCTTTATATCAATGGTATTTCATTTCCCAAGTGGATTTATAACAATAAATAGGAAAAACTTCAAATTTTAAAAGATGGGCGTGTCAACGCCCCTTTTATGACTAAGCAGTTTTCTATGTTTCGGGAGCCATAACTCGAAGAAAAATTAACATATCGTAATGAAATAGTGTCCACATATTTTCCTTATAGCAGAAAATATTTCTAGTAAAAATGGACGAGATCGGTTAAAGACCACGGCAACTTAGATATAAAAAAAGTTTAAAAGGGTCTTAGACTAGAATAATGAGCTATAACTTAGCAAAAAATATCAAGTTTTATTGTAAGAGGAACTGGGGAGACATTTTTTTAAACGGGCGGTGCCACGTGTTATGTAGAAAAGTAATTTATCTGAAATGAAATGTACAATTGAAGCTCACGCTGAGTATAAAATGTTCGGTTACACCCGAACTTAGACACCTTTACTTGTTCTTATTTACTTTTTCTACTTTTTTATTTAACTATTTTTAGTTTTTCTTTGTTTTCCTGTATTCGCTGCTGCTGCGCCTGTCTAATTTGCATACAAATATCTTTTGTAATCAATTTAACTTCATTCTCTATCCAGCCATTCAAGCTTTTGCTTGTCTCACTTCATTTTGACTCTTTTGTCGCACGTACATATGCATTCACATCCGAACACATCCTTGTGATCAGTACTCACACATATGCATGCACATATTGTTATTTAAATATTAAAATTGCCCGATAATACATATATGTATGTAGGTATGTATATGCTGAAATGTTGCTTCATATATGTGGATGTGTACACTCCTGTCCATTTTCTGCCTGTTTTCTTCTTTCACTTGAGCGCTTTCTATGCACTCTTTATTCCTTATTTTGTTTGCTGTCTCACGCAAATCCTTGTTGTAGCCAATTACTGGCGCTGTCTGCTCGCCTGCCAGGCTCAACATCATTTATTCTTGTTATATATCATGCGCTCAGTGTTGAATTGAGGATTCTCTGCATTTTTTTATTTTGTTTTTTTTTTTTTTTTTGTTGCTTTGATTATTTTTCTTATAATTTTCATTAGGAAAGACCTTTTTGTCCAAGTATTTAAGCTAAGAAAAAACTAAGAAAATTAATAATCTGGTCCGAATATTTTTGTTTCAAAAAGTCCTAAATCGCAAAAAGGACGAAGGTCCTGCAAAATATCGTTCTATATAAGAACTGATAATCTAGTGGATGTGGGATTCAAGGAGATGTGTAACGCAACCTTATCAGGGGATTTCTAGCGCAATTTATTGTTTTGTCATCTCAAAATTTTCAACTACATCTACCTGTTAATTTAGCAGGAGAAGATCAGGTGATCCACAGCTCCTCAGGGAAGAACGGGGTTTAAAGACCTTGAAGATTCATCATGCCCATATCAAATCGTGCCCATTGGTAACTTAATGGCGCTATTTTCCGCAGCGTTCCGGATTAATCACTGACAAAAAACAGATTGCAAAACTTTTAAATTACCTTCTTTTAAAAGTGGGCGGTGCCACTCCCATCGTCCAAAATTTTTCTAATGGTATTTCGGCGCCATAAGGTCAACGCGTCTACCAAGTTTCATCGCTTTATCCGTCTTTGGTTATGAATTATCGAACTTTTTCGGTTTTTCGAAATTTTCGATATCGAAAAAGTGGGCGTGGTTATATTCCGATTTCGTTCATTTTAAATAGCGATCTGGGATGAGTTCCCAGGAACTTACATACCAAATTTCATTAAATTACCTCAAAATTTACTCAAGCTGTCGTATTTACAGACAGATGGACGGACGGACATGGCTAAATGAATTTAGTGTATGCCGTTACGAAGTACCGTTATGCGAACAAAATTAATATACTCTGTGAGCTCTGCTCAGCTGAGTATAAAAAAAATAAGAGCCGGTGGGTGTTGTCTTCCTGGAATTTCGGCGGCCGTCGGAAATCCTGGTTTCAAAGCTTCTCAGTGAAAATTCGCCTTGTAGATGCCGTGTGCATAAAACATGTATAAAGATTCCGACCAGGCAATTTATAGGAAAAACTAAAGAGAAGCACGACACATATTGGAAGGGAAGATCGGCCTAAATTTGTAAAAGGTATAAGAAATTTAGAAAACTTGCTCTTCCTAACTCCCACTCTTTGCTGCCTCTCATTTCTTCTTTCGAGCATTCTCTTTCACCAGGTTTTCTTCTCCCAATTTTATTCGAGTTCCTTTCTTTCCTCACTCTACGTTTTCCTCTCTCTCATGGTTTGTTCTCACTTCTTTTCTTATACCTCAAATACTAGTTTTTCGGGACCTAATTCTCTCTTCGGTAATCAAAATGTTGGCCCATAACAAAATACGATTCCATATTTTAATCAAATTGACGTCTTCCTTTTATTATCATTCACCATCTCCCATACTCTCTCATTCTCCCTCCCTCCTTTTTCCTTCCAATCCCGTTTATTCTTCATCCGTCCTACCTTCTCTCATATCAATATCGAATCACACCCATATTCCCAATTTCACTCATACTCATACTCTGACTCTCACTATCACTCCAAGTTCCACCAGTTTTCAGATAACTATGTGGTACGAAAAATCCTATTTTTACCATAGGTGCCACTTCCCTTTGATATATCGACATATTTTTCAGTCCAAGACCATCCCTGGACGATTTCCATTGAGTGTTTAAAAATTTGGTTGGAATCGGTTAATCCGTCTTGAATGAAGTAAGTAATTCAATTAAATATCAATCTGATATGAAGCCTAATGAGGGTCAAGATTGTTGGTCTAGACATTAAAGCACTCTTTGTGTTGGGGCTATTTATGAGCCCAAGAACGACCATACGTAACGAAGTTACAAATTTTCTAGTTGCTACGGTTTTCATTGAATGCAGCGGATCTTGTAAGGAAACTCGTTATAACTACGAATAAAGCTTATCAACTAAGTCAAACTGACGAGCAGGATCAGCTGTAGAGTACGAGCGGCTTTTGAACAAGGAAATAAGTGACCTCAGTGGCCAGCTCAAAGAGAGGTGAACGATTAATGCTGGTACTCCTATAACACAACTAACTAAAGCAGAGAAGCAGCCTGAGCGGGATTTTGGTGAACATAATCTAAAATTGTTATTCAGTAAGGGTTTGATCTTCCGAAGAATTGCAAAACATACAGAACACCATCCTCGGAGAATTGATAAGGCAAAAAATAATTGTCATAAAATCATATAGGGATTCAACGAGCTGGCGAAGCTTGTTGTATAGAAGCGTACGAAGGTAGCACAACGGTGCGAAAGCTGCAAATATCAGATACGGAAATACCTTGCATCATGACCCCTGTAATGTACTTCAAGGAGGACGAATGCATATCTTAAGAGGCCATCCTCAGGTTCCCAGTCCCAGACTTGTGCTTGAAAACGAAAGGTGGGAAAACACTTTATACATTATGAAATTCAGCTGTTACAAGAGTATCAATAGCAATCGAACTGCTGTCTGATAAAGCAATTTGCGCACCAATATCATCATATATGGGTTCGGTAAAGTCAATCTTAGGCCTGGAAAGAAACTGCGCTGGGTAGCAGGAAAAGATTGGTAATCAAAAAGCTTGCTACTCAACATAAGTGAATGAAGCTGCGAGAGCAGCTATCAAATCGAACACTTACTAAGAGGGCACCAAGTTTTTGAGAGTCCACGAAACATGCCTATAGGAGCCGGCTCAGGTTGTGCCAAAGAATAAGTACGATTACTTATCAATGCTGCAATGTGGCACCAACGCCCCTTTCTTTCTGGTTCACCCCAATTTGTAAGTAGGCGCACCTATTGAATGGGGCGAATCACTGTTACAAAAACAATAACAACAACAGTATTTATCGAAAATTTATAGATACGTTATCGATTTTTATCGGCGTGCTATAGTTATAATTTTTCTAAACCATATCATATGATCTTAATTTTATTTTTTCATTTCGCCTCCGAGGTCTAAAGTATGTAACATCATACAGTTTGAAATCAGTTTATAAGTCATGATTTTAATTTTGATTCAATGTGACCAATACGATATGATGTGATTTAATTTAATATGATATAATCTCATATAGATATGATGTTAGCATACACCAATCTGCGTATTCTTTAACTTTACCATCGTTAGTGAAAAGGAAAAATGGAAATTTAAATGTACCGCCCTTAAATCTAAAATGTGTGACAGTAACTCCAGTAGCTATACTGGAATACTATCTCATACTCAGTGATGTGATGTCATGTGATGGTTTCAGCTTGTAGAAAAATTCAGCAAAAAGCTCATAGAAAACTTTCACTTCTAAGCGTCTTCTCCTCTAGGCTCCACTAAGCAGACTTGATATCTTCTTTGAGTAAAAACTAAAAGCGTCTACTTTTTTGCTACCTACCGCTCCACAATCGCTGCTAACAAGACACACATTTAGATGCTCAAACATCTTTTGCCAAAATTATACGCCACCAAAAATGATAATGTCATAATTGAACTATCACAAAACTGCAAGTGTCTACATAAATTCATATCAAAGATGAGAAACATTTCGTTTCACCAAATTCAGCGGCGCGCTCTTCATTCCACTTCCTGTCCTCCCCACACTGGCTACGACATCACCAATCCAAGCATGCTTAAGAGCAATTACAATTGTGACTCGCCAAAAAATTTTGTGGATACCCAAAAATGCAAATTAGTGTCTGGCTTTTGGCGTCTGATATTTGTATATACATATACAAGTATGCATATATATGTTTATAGGGTAAGGGAGCTCGTACTGCTCTTTCCGAACTTCTTCCGTATTCACTCAGAATTCATAAGGAGAATAAATACATACCGAAGCACCTGAATGCTGCACCTGTTTTCCCAGAATCAAAATGTTAAACTTGTAGATACAAACACAGTCTGCCTAGATACGATATTTATTGGAGTCTGTTGATTTATTATTGCTGTTGTTTCAATGGTTGGGTTGAGGTGCAGACTTCGCCATGGTTGACACGCTGCGGTATGTATGTTTGTATATATACATATATACATCTAGTTCTATTATAAATAAAATAATAAAGCAGCCGCTAGTTTACAATGTTGCCTTTTAATTCACTCATTTGGTAGGCGCGGTTGTTTGGTTATTATTCTTTTTAGCACGGTATAATTCGTATAAATTTTAATTTTATAATTTTTATACTCAGCTGTTGTTGTTGTTGTTGTTGTTGTTGTTGTTGTAGCGATTAGTTATTCCCCGAAGGTTTTGGGGAGTGTTATCGATGTGATGGTCCTTTGTCGGATACAGATCCGATACGCTCCGGTAACACAGCACCATTAAGGTGCTGGCCCGACCATCTCGGGAACGATTTATATGGCCACATTAAACCTTCAGGCCATCCCTCCCTCCCCACCCCCAAGTTCCATGAGGAGCTTGGGGTCGCCATAGCCTCGTCTGTTAGTGAAACGGGATTCGCCGCTCGAAGGTGAGGTTGACAATTGGGTTGGAGAAGCTATATATATATTGCGCTACACAACCCCTTGAATCCCTCCTACTCAGCTGTGTTAGCCCTCAGTGAATTATCTATATATATGAGATTCAAATTATGTATGTATGCAGGTATAGATCGGCTTGCATCCCAAACGGATAGACCGATCACAGCCAAATTTGCACCACCCACTAAAAACCTTCCAAGGATGGTCATAGGCTAAAAATAAGTTCGATATATAAAAGGGGCTTGGCACCTCCCATACAAAAGGAATCTTTGGTACTGCCTAACTCGGAAGGTTTTCTTGCTTGAACATTGATGTACAGCAAGGAGTTATATGATGTCAATTCCTAACACCATATAAATAGAATATATAATCTGCATATCTCTGGATTTAGTAATGGTAGGATAATGAATATTGGTAAGGAGCTATATGACGTTAAGTTCTAATACATCCAGTAAAATGTAGAATTGAGAAAAAGATAAATGGAATTTTTTAAAACTTTGGTCGCCGTAAAAACCTAGGTTATTCCAACACGTAAAATTTGATTGTAGAGCTGGGTTTGGCTGTTATTCCTTTAGTATTCTTTTGGGCTTTGTTATCTTTAGGGTTGGTATTTTTGGATGCACCTGGAGGAACCGGAAAAAACATGTCTGCTAAATTTTGGACATAGTTAGCTCAACAATAGTTCATAACACAAAAAACAAAGTAAAAAGTGTGCAAATCACAAATACGCTAAGAACCACTTTACGTCAAAACTATTTTAAATTCAACAATAAAATATATAGACAAACAAACGGTCTTGGAATGGGAAGCCCCACATCAGCAATTCTTATGGAAGTGTTCATGCAAAATCTGGAAGAAAAGTACATACAGGAGCTGAAGTCCAAATTAGGCGTGTCATTTTATGCTAGATACGTGGATGACATAATATGCGTTTTAACTACTAATAACGAAGAGCTCGTACTGGAGTACCTCAACAAACAGCACGGCAATATAAAATTTACAATGGAAACCGAAAAAGACGGAGGAATCAACTATCTAGACCTCACGATAAATATTGATAAAGAAGCCAAAAGATTTAACTATGACATATATAGAAAGTCAACGGCCACCGACACAATAATACACAATACCTCAAATCACCCTCAACATCATAAAAATGCAACATTAAGGCACTTGGTACATAGACTTGAAAGAACACCTCTTACACAAGAGGCATATAAGAGAGAACTTGAGGTCATATATAATATCGCTGCAAACAACGGATATAAAAAAGCACTAGTAGATAAGCTCAGAAGGACAAATGGAGAACCAAAAGAAATAATGAAAAAGAAAATAATAGCTGGACGACTATGACATATACTGGAAAAGCAACATATAAATTGGCAAATTTCTTTAAAAAATACAACATTAACACAGCATTCAAAACATCGAACAATCTAGGGCGAAAACTAAGAACTAACATTAACTCAGAGGATCCGTTTAGCAGCCACTGCGTATACAAGCTTACCTGCGGATGCCAGCATAGTTACATAGGACAAACAGGACGGCAAATAAGAACGAGGTTCAGAGAACATATTAGAGATTACAACAAAAAAATACGGAATCCAAACATTATACCCGAGTCTAACTTCGCGAATCACATGGTCGAGAATGAATGTTCCCCAGCAAACATCAATAAAACAGTTAGGGTTCTTCACATACAAGAAAAGGGCCGACGTCTCAACGTACTCGAAAACATGGAAATCTACAAACAGAAAACATTCGACGGTAGAATAATAAACGAACAGATAAACACCATTTCTGACACAATATTCGAGCCTTAAAAACTTGTTTACAGGAAACAACTTAATCACACAGGTACAACAGACAAACGCACAACAACAAATAAACACAAAACAATTAACACACCAAAACAAAAAACCGACAAAGAAGGTCAAACGACTAAAATCACAGATTTCTACCTACCCCAGTCAGCCACACAAATCGATTAGTAAACCACCCTCGGTTCTGAACGAACACACAGCACATACACATAACTAAATATACACAAGCATCAATTTGACAATACCTGCTCATATACCTACGAACTATAAATACAGGACAAATGACAACAGATCAGAACGAAAATCGACACTGATGATGGCACAACGCCGAAACCGGTTTGTCTCAAAACCAAATTTGACAAGGGATGACGGAAAATCGTTCCAATATACATCATTTATCCACCCTGTCGAAAAATCAACCAAACAAGATAAGTCTGCTAAATTTGATATTAATTGATGTAAGATCAAAATGAGAAATCACAATGGCAGTTGCTTCCTCAGGTACCGCAGATACCCTTTGTGTGGTGGACGTACAGCTCACGCCGCATTTAAATTACCACTGTCTGCAAACATCTGATACACCGATGTGCAACATAAGCAAACGGTCAGGCCAAAGTGAGTGTGTGGGATGAGTGCACCATGACTCATAAACAGTGCAAGTTTTAGATCGAACCCTCCTCTTACTTAAATTTACTCTCTTTAGAAATATGAAAGCGCTTTTTGGCTGAAGCACTTCAGCAGCAGCTTTTGCTAAACTACTTCTTGAAATTGATTATGGCAAAATTCCTATTTCTATAAAAGGCTTCGAGAAAGGGCATTTTAGGCAACTTAAAATGGGGATGTTAGTTCACAAGAACCAAGACAACTTATCACTATTAACACAGTCAATTTTAAATGCCTCCAATTTCCTATCCCTATCAATGAAGCTCAAGGATGGTCATTAGCTGGGAATCAAGGGATTGATAAGCACATAAGAAGCCTTTATAGCTTCAGAGCTTCCGCAATCCAATTTTCAACCTCACCTACGCGTGGAAAATCCTGTTACAAATATGAATTTATCATACAACAACAGTTATTAGCTGTAGTAGAAGTCAGTCTTACCAAATCATGTTTCACCCATGCCCAAATACGTGTAGCCTGCATAATTTTATAGAACCGTAGGGTAAAACCCACGGGCATAAGATAGTAATTAATATTTTGTAACAACATGCGGTACTCGTTTACATTCAGAGCCTAAATAACAGCATCTTCTCATGCAACATCAAAATCAACTGATCCATGCCATGTGATGTATTGATATTACCATATATCATGTGATCCTATTCAGGCTTCTTAACATGTACTCAGATGTTTTGTGCTCTGATTTTATCTGATGATATATTTCAATACTATATTATATACGCGTGACGTCATGACTTATGGCATTAGTTTATTTAATAACATATGACATGAGTGTATCTGATAAGATATCACAGATGATAGTAAATCTTAAAATGATACCATGTATTCGTATGATATCATTATGAAGCCAAAATAGAATGCAAAACAAATTTAATGTGGTAATAAAATATGATATAATATTATATGCTTTTCTGATATCAGTTAGTAACATTTGCTTTACTATGATGATATATTTCAATACTATATTCTATACGGGTGATATCATGACATGTGGCATTAGTTTATCTGCTAAAATATCACAGATGACAGTAAATCTTAAAATCATATCATGTATTCTTATGTGTCATTATAAAGGCAATATAAAATGCGAAGCAAATGTAATGTGGTTATAAATTATGATATGACATATGCTTCTCTGATATCAGTTAATAACGACTTTACGTTACATGTTTATGATATGCTTTCATTTAACCTAATTTACTGCAGTATACTTGATGTGATTTAATCTGATGACATATTCATTTTCGATAATCTATTATATCGCAATTATCTTGAACCTGATTTCAGATAATAAAATTTCATTTACTTTGACTTCATTGACTAAATTGAAATGTCATGTCATGCCATGACTTTTTTAACTGTTTTTTTTTCATGATATGCATCCAGTTAACCTGATTTACTGCAATGTACTTGAATATTTGGTGACGTGATTTGATCTCATATTTATGTGAGATGTTATGTCATATTAAGCGAAATGTTCTAAGTAATGTAATGTGATCTCAAATATTCATACGTAAATAGATCTTTAAAATCTGATATCTAGTACTTTGAGCTTACTTAATGTGACTTCCCGTTATATGATATGATCTAAAGCAATGCCATGCCAAAAAACGTGAAACGAAATTTAGTGTTACGGACTAATTTTGTATAACATGATAATATGCTATTTTGCGATTATGTTACAACGTGATATATTCTCATGCTATGTAATCTTCTAAAACATGTTACCATCTGATCGGATTTTTATTCATTTCATGTGAATCAATATTCAAAACCTGGTTTTCCGCAATGTACCAGATGGTTTTGTGACGAGATTCAATCTACGTAACGTGATGTTTTTCCTAATTATGTGACATATTCTGATACAATGTGATTTTCTTAAACGTTTAACGATATCATCTTAATATACTTTATATCATTATTCAATATTCAGACTTCACAAAAAATAATTGGAAGTTTTATGATATGGCTTTGATATAAGATAATATATCATATGAGACCAAAAGATCTTACGCTATTTTTTTTTTATGTTTAATCACATCCAATGTAGTCTTATTACAGATCATGTGATACGATATCATATATGTCCACCATTTAATAAAGTCTACTAACTTGATACCTGATGCAATCAAATTATGTAATGATATTGGAGAACATATCACATGATCTAATCGTATCTGGTATTGAGTAATACGACTTTATTAAATTCGACTACACTTTATATGATATGATCTATAGCGATATTATACGATATAAGACGTGACACGAGATCTTGTTAAATAATGTGCTTTCAACTAATTTTTTTTTTTGATACTATTTTGTTAGGCTGTAGCGTTTACTGATGCAAAGTGATGTTTTAAATGTGCACAATCTGATCTGGTTTAAACTCATATAAGATAGTCCGGCTCAGTATTCGGACTTCATAGCATATCACAATAATAATAAGACATGATATTATATCATACGACTTATAATATTTGCTGGTATGTGATTACCAATACATATGATGCGAAACAAGAAATCTTATGACATGACGTGCTGAAGAATTCTGACACTAAATGATGTTTTGAAATGTGTTTCGATTTTATATGGTTTTAATTTATGTCGTATGATTTGATTCAATACTTCATAAAATATACTTTGATGTTATATCGCCTTATGCAATATTTTATTGATATTATAACATCATATGATCTAGCGTTATCTGATATGATATCACAACTGTTTGGAAATTATTTGATAGTAAAGTGTGGACACCAGTTAAAAAATGTTTACATCATATGATATGACCGTATCATGTATCAAGTAGTTTCATTTCATTAGGGTGACTTCAAGTTATTTAATATTTTCTGATATGTGTTTGCGATAACATATCAGTCCACATAATCACGACAGGATCCGCTCTCATGTCACAATTTATAAAAGCAGGGTGTTAGCATGCATCTATAGTTATTGAAACCAACAATTGGGTGTATTGTAAACGATGGCACCCTTGTTTGGATATTTTTATTTTATCGCTTTGTATATATGTATATATACATATATACATTTTAAAATATGTATACTTTGTTGTATAAATAAATGTTTGAGAGTTTGGTTACAATAGCATTTTTTTATACTTTTTAAAAATTTGTTTTGTTTGTTACTGTTATTCGATTTATTTCTGATTTGTTCATTTAAGTAATGGCGCGACTGTTATAGCTCTTCCTCCGCATTCCGTTTCTTCTTCTTTCTCTTTTTTATTGTGATCAATAGTTATGGCTGTAGCTAGAGTTACATTTGCAGTTGCAATTGTTCTGTCACTGATTGCTCTCTTAACCGATGTGCCGATACATAGCTAAATATTTGTGTTGTACTACTAGTTCAGGTTATACCACTCTTGAAATTCTTTTCATTGTTGCTGTTGTTGGTTTGCTTGCTGGTGATATTTTCAAACACGCCACGACAAGTAGTACAACAAAAGTAGCAGACAACAACAAAGTAACACGCTTTAGAATCAGCACTACTGCTAACACCAAAAAAAACAACAATTCTCACCGCAGCACAACAACAAATGCAACAAATCGCATTCGCAACGACAGGTGATTATGCGACCACAAATCGCGTGCAAAACAATTCCTCTTCCATATCGAAATGTAAACAACAGAATAACAACAACAACTACTACACTGCGCTATGTATTGCGTCAATGCTTGCAACTAAGTAATGCAGCAACAACAAATTTACAATGTTAAACAAAAAAGTGCACGAATTGAATTCAGTTGAATTGAGTTAGAATTGATTTTAAAATTTTTCGGCAAAGAATTTGGGTTAATACGCGCATGCACTCAAGGCTGCGGACGGATCTAAAGGTTGATGGTTTGTAGTGCGGCGCATCACAAGTGGAACGAAATGCTATTGGATCAGTGAGTCTGTAGAACAAAAAAGTAGCTAAAAATGTAGTTTAATGACATTTGGTGTACGCTAATGTATTTTGATTTAGGTTGATTTTAATTTTTGTGCTTCGCTCAATAATGGGTGCTTAAAAAGGGCAGAAGTGGAGATATATTCACATTATTTTTCCAATGGTCGGTTTGACGTTAGTAGTTGCCATCGTCGGCTTTACCGAAAATTGCACCAAATCGAATAGGTCACAGAAGCGAGACAGGACATAAGTAGCGTTCTGGCGCCATTTTGATGTACATTATCCAGGAACCAATTGTATAGTGTACCCTGTGTGTTACCTCAAACCATTTAGTTAGATCAATAAGCCACCTGATGTCCTTTGTGGAGCATTTGGACATTGCCCCTCGGTCGGGCAGCACTGCTTAGCAGAGGAAATGGGTGACCGTCTCCTTACAACGGTCTACACCACAGCTCTTGTACGTAACGTTAAAGTGGATTTCCATTCCCTCCGTGATGTTCTAAATGACCAGTGTTCTGTAATGGTGGATGTGATCACGAATATCTCTTTTCTAATATATATTTAGCACATACTCTGTCCTTCCCTTGTTGTAGTCAAGCCATGTTTGCTTGGAGATTTTGCAGGTATCCGCAGAGTATTGCGAATTGCGGTTTTCGCTTACCTGTGAGCGAGTACCCAATTGAGCGCAATGGCAGCAAAGTCTGCTGTTTCGTGTAACGCCTTCTTACGGTTTTCAATGGCCTTAGAGTATGTGAATCTAGCTTTCTCTGATTTGAGCGCTGCTTCACTCTCTGAGTACATGCGTGTCTCACCATCACTTATTCGTATCTCTAACTGGAAAACATAAGCCATCTATATACCTAGAATCTGTGCTTGAAAAATACTAGCTGTGTTTAGAAGACGGATGGATATTGCGACTTCTAGCAGTTCGGAAAAAATCCCCGCACCAACATTTTGGCAGGCCATTTGGAGCCATCAGCATAGAATGAGATTACGCCCTCTTTGTAAACTTTGTCGGCTGACCAATCCGTTCTTGAGGAAAACCTTACCTTGAAATTCTTATCAAAGTTCAATATGTAAGATAGGTAATATATTGTTGCATGCACGTTGGTGAGTATTCTAACGATAAAGATGTAATCATACAGCTTTTCGTTCCAGTTTCTAGATTCCCAAGTCTTATGGCTAAGCTAGTGGCTGTCAGGTGTATGTGAAGGTTCAATGGCAGCTGGTTAAGGATAACATTGAGCACATCCATTAAACTCGGCCTAAGAGCTCCTGTTTGTCCCGAGCATGCTGCCCGTTGTATCCTCTTTAGTTTCTTGATGTTGTATTGCTTGTCCATTGCTGGTCACAAAACTTACGCTTCCTACGCTGGGATGGGTCTTATGAGCTCACTTACTGTGGCACAAAATGGACAATGATGCACCATCACCTTGAGGAGATGCAAAACTCATCAAACTACCTACTAGTCGACTACGTTCGTACTTAGTATAAAATTCTTCCGCATTTGTATATAAACCCCAGCCACCGAACTAAAAGAATGGCCTCGATAAACCACTCCTAAGAACTCGCCGATTATGCTTGTATAAGCGTTAAGATCGGTATTAACGTTCTCTCCTTTTCACCCAGAAGACCCAGTCCTTTGTTCGTATGCTTCATATCTTTTGAAAAGACAAGTTTCCAAGACAATCTTGTATGCTACGCAGGGTGAAGTGATGCCGTCACATGCACTTTCTATAGTGCAGTATCTCATCCAGCTCATACTGATTCCATTGGTCTTTACCTCACAGAGAAAATGGCACAAAGAAAAAAGTCTAAACTGAAGCTGGAACCGCAACTTTGTTATCGATAAGTTATCAGTTTGTTAATAACAGAATATGAGTGCGTTATAAATTTCTTATCGGCCAGCTATCGGTGGGGTGTTATCGAAGGGGCATACATAGTTATTGAGTTATCGATTTGTTATCGACTGTTAAAGTACTTTAAACTTACTATCGATAACAATAGCAGTCAATGGGCTATATATTTCTTGTAGACGAGTTATGGGTTTGTTATCGATTTATTATCAAAAAACTTTGAATTATTAAATCAAAAATTATCGATTTATTCTCAAAAAATTAACAATTTTTTATCAAGGCTCTGTCGATTTGGTAATGACTAGTTTTCGAAAATATATCGTAAAGTGACCGATTTACCATCGAAAAAGTATCAATTACTTCTCGAAAAGTTAATAAATTGTTATCAGGAAATTAATAATTTTTTATCGAAATGTTATCGATTTGTAATCAGAAATTTATCGAAAATATATCGATTTGTTATCGAAAAGTTTTTGATTTGTGAGTTTGTTATTGTTTGTGTATTAAAATTTGTTTCTATGCGTACAGTGGTATGTTTCTTCGCTATTTTCAGCCGTATGAGCATAAACCAAATTTCCATACTATTGTATAATAAATCTAATTTTTCCACAAGACACTGCTCATTGAAATGCCCTTAAATACAATAAATTACATGCAACGATTTAAAGTTTTTTTTTGCATACGCGCTTTAGGATACCACACACAAAAAAGGCACAAAGCCAAACATTGAAGGACAGGCCCACAGGAAATCGCATCATTAGCGGTGTTAAGTGCCAAGTTGGCAGGCAAATACAAAAAAAATAAATGCTTTTAAAGAGATAAAAAAGAAAAATAAGGAGGACGGGCAAAAAAGGGTGTTAACCGGAAAAAAATACCGAAAGTTATGGAATAAAATATGAAGCGCCAAAAAGTATGCAACGCAACTGCTTGAACGGCTTAGTAAAATGAAAAATCACACCACAGCAGTTTCAGGAAGACAATCGAGAGATGAGAGTTTCAAGGAGTTACACATACTGCAATACAAAACAAGTAAGGACAGGACTGTGTTCGGCTGTGCCGAAGACTTCACACCTTTCATGAATGGGGCTGAACAATAATCTTATCCCATTGGTAATATCCAAATAATCGGCTGTATAAGATATGAAATATATAGTGCACATACCTAAGCAATTTTTAAGATAAATATAAAACAAATAAAGTAATTTAAAAAAAATTAAATTAAACGGTTTTATTGAAAACAACACTTACATTAAGTAGTAATAATACCAAAAGCTAGAAAATAATTAAATAGGTCCTAGGTACTAGTCATCACACAATTAAATAAAAGCGTAGGGCGCGTGAAATTTCTAAAAATGTAGGGCGTAGCATAACCTGATTAAGGTTCAGTTAGTCTTATATATGACTATCAAAATCGCACCACGATGGCCGCCATCATTAGTTCATTTAGTGACTCATTATTTTCTGACAATTTGTTACAATCTAAATCCTCAATACATAATCCTTCCAAAGGCTTTATTCGACTCAGCGCCACGTATGCTTGTCCCTCCTCGAACTATAAAATATTTTGATGTCACTTCTAGCGGACTATATGCAATATTTGTTCCAAATATGAGCGAAATCGGACATCGTAGGTCGCTTTCTATTCACGTATGTATAAAGAGTTCCAAAAATAAGATTTTTTTAATATCTCGATCCTTCCGCCACCTAGCGGTGATTATTTTTCATATTCATGTGCGTATTATGTGTTCCAAATATGAAAAAAATCGGACCACAAATATGATTTTTTGAAATATTTCGATCCATGCGCCACCTATCGGATTTTTTTCTTATTATTGCATTGTCATCGGGTTCTTAACTATATTCCAAGTTTCAAGCTTGTAGCTTATCGTCAAGTCAAGCTGGATATAAAACGGTTTAAAAATAGGTAGGTAGTTTGTGCGAGGATGTAAAGTTTCATGTATTTGTGATGAAATAGCTATGATAATGAATCACTTGTCTCAACAACATATAACGTAAACGTAAGTATTTGATAAAATTTGAAGCATTTAGCCTTTAAAAAGAGGCCGAAATGACAGTTTATATGGGTATATAATATATGGGGTATTCCATCCCCTTTCGACCAATTTTGAACCCGACCACTTTAGAATTGGCTGAAAGTGTTTCTAGCTTACGAAAGACGTTTTTCAGAATTTTTTCATCCAACTCAAAAAATGTTATGAATTTAAAAAAAAACACCGTTTTTGTTTTCAAAATGCTATAACTTTTTCAAAAATTGACCGTTTGGGATCTTTTTTTTTTTTTAATTGTTTTTAAATGTACTTTTCGGAAAAAATACAAAAAAATGTTTAAAGTTTTTTTTTTAATTTATCAGTTTTTCGAGATTTTTCGAATTTCGCCATTTTTTTCTCGTAAAAAACTTCAATCAATCCTGCGATGATCCCCACTAATCCCGGATTGGGCCGATTTTTTTTTTTATTTTTTTTATTTAATGAAAAAAAATTTCAAAAATTAAATTTTTTTTTATCAATTTTATTTATATAACAAAAAAATGTCAGTCATTAATCCTGGTTATTTTAATCGTAGATTACCATAATATATAAAGAAAAGAATACTTAAAAATCATTTTCTTACATTTTTTTGTTATATAAATGAAATTGATAAAAAAAAATTTATTTTTGAAATTTTTTTTTCAATTAAATAAAAAAAAAATATATAAAAAAAAATCGGCCCACTCCGGGATTTTCCGAAAAGTACATTTAAAAACAAATTTAAAAAAAAAAGATACCAAAAGGTAAATTTTTGAAAAAGTTATAGCATTTTGAAAACAAAAACGGTGTTTTTTTTAAAATTCATAACTTTTTTTGAGTTGGATGAAAAAATTTTAAAAAATTCTGAAAAACGACCTTCGTAAGCTAGAAAAAGAAGAAAAACTTTCAGCCAATTCTAAAGGGGTCGGGTTCAAAATTGGTCGAAATGCCATGGAATACCCCATATATACGGCCGATATCTCTAATATTTATAGACAACAATATACATATATACATATATACGCTTCTAACTGTTCACATGGTGTAGGAATTGCGAAAAGTTTCTTATCTGAACAATCGGTTGTGGGGGCCATATGCTATATATACTACCGATCTCTTCGAATTTTTCAGACAACAATATCTGCTATATACATAAGCATTTTGTAAAATTTGAGGGTTGTAGCTGTTAAAATGGGGCAGAAATTACGAACAGTGTCTTATCTGAACAATCGGCTGTAGGGGATATATGCTATATATAGGACCGATCTCTATAACTTTTTAAGACAACAACATATGCTATAAACGTAAGCATTCGGTGAAATTTGAAGCCGCTAGCTCCTAAATGGGGCAGTAATTACGAAAAGCTTCATTTCTGAAAAATCGGTTCAAGTATACCTATCGCTGGGTCTATCTATTTTCCTTTAAGGACTTACATTTTGATATTCGTGACAAACTTAATATACCATTTCATTTTCATAAAAGGTATAAAAAGAAGCGCAACTTTTGTAGTGTGTGTGAGTGATTATTCGTAAATTGTAGGAAGTGTCAGCGTTACGCCCAGATTTACTTATGCCTATAAGCTGCCATTTCCGCTTGCTTGATTTTTGCAGTTATTGTGCTTGTTGTTGTTGTGTGCTTGAGCACAGCCAATAATACTTAAAATCTTCAAGATTATTCTATTTTAGGGCTTTTCTTTTTTCACACTTTGTTTGAAAAAGCATACAAAAAAACTGTATTTATCTGCGGCAAGTGACGCTTCCGTTGATATCAAAGCCAAAAATGTCGAAAACTTTTGCGGGCACGAAAAATATTAGCTAGCAAACAAACGCACAAACACATACTCAAAATGCACAATCACGCACACACCAACACTTGTGTACACACTTACATCCATTTTAATAGCATGCCAGCTTTGAGCGTATTAGAGCGACTATTCAGCGATAATAAAATCTCATTTAAGTTTAGTAATAATTTCGTAGAACTTTTGCACATTATAGCAAAAAAAAAAATTTTTTTTTAATTTTATTTCTACTTTACTATATTTAATATTTTTCTGGTCACTTGCTGCCACGCCCTTTGTCATTCGAAGCACTTTTTAATTGCTTACTATCAGCATTAAACGTGTTTCTTTGGCGAAGTTTTTACTTGCATTGCAGAGGACGGAGGGCGTGTGTGATGTTTACTCATAAAAAATTTTTGGCTGTGCGTATTTTTGTTCTTTTGAAAAACTTTTAACTAAGTTTGTTGAAAATTTTTGACTTGACCAATACCACGCAGATTTCTGATGATCAAATAGAATTTGAGCATTTTGATAATATAATTGCATGTGCATGTATATGTGTACTTATAAAAGTTGTATACGCATATTATCTAGAAAGACTGGACCGCCAAAAATTCCTGAAAGAATGGATATGCTGCTCCTAAAACTATGCAGCAATTAGGTGTATAACTGCTGGATGTTTTATTAACTGATTCGCGAAAAATCCTGCCGCACTAGCTAACAGGGACACTTTTTGGAACACTTTTTCCTCGAACTATTTTTAATTACACTGCTGCACCCTAATCGGCTTCTCAATGTTAGGTTGGGATGAACTGGCTGATCCGTGAAGAGCTCACATAGACTAAATGAGTCCATAGTGTTACCAGAAGTTTGCTTAACAACCAAACTGATAAACCTAATCAGAAACAGGGATCTATTTTATAAAATAGTCCTATCCTCTTGGCAACACTAGAAGCTTTCTGGAATCTATGCTACTTGCTGCTTTTAGATCTTAAAGCTGTGCCACAATTAATAGTTAGCTGAAATCTTAGCATGGCAAAGGCAGGACACGAGCACAAAACGTGCTTGATCGTTTCCTTCTTCAACCCGCTCTACCACATCTGCTCTCACTGACTGGGCTTAATTTAAAAGCATGTAGCGCCAGAAGGCAGGGTCCCATCTGAATACCCATTGTGAGCCTACAGTCCGCTCTTTTCTACTGTTGTTGTTCTTTTGATCACTTTTCTGAATATTTTGGGAATAAGTAGTTTAAATAAATAAATACTTGGCGCGATTTATATCAGAGGAGATTTAGGCCGTGCTTTTCTTCCAATTTGCATCGTGCTCCTTTTAAATTTTTCCTACAAATTGGCGGGACGTTACCTACATGTTTCATGTCGACTCCGAACGGCATCTTCAAGGCAGATGAATTTTCACTGAGAAGCTTTTCATGGCAGAAATACAGTTACTTCTCCTATTGGAAAAACGTTTGTCTCATTGAAGAAACTTTTTTTTAATTTTAATGTTACTTTGCCAAGGAAATGATCTCAGAACACTAGGTGTGATAGACGAAGCACACTACCATAACACCACTGCAATCACCAGTAGAATATATAAGGTACGTTATAAACTACTAGACCGACATACTCGGAAACAGTTCAGTAAGACCACGCTCAACCTTCCAGGTCATCCCTCATTTACAACCCGTACAAACTCAGGTCCACCAGAGCTTTGCCTCGTATTTGTTTATATTTGTTAACGAATTCGCCTCATGTTAGTTTACATTTGAGCTGAAGAAGCTGAGAAGCTATAAAGTTATATAATGCGTTCAAATAACCCCTTGGTTCCCAAAAGGATTTGTACTCACACAATTTGTGGTTAGGTCAAAGAACCTATTGATTTTTTCTATATGAAGCTCTTTGAGACATGATGACTCCACGTCATCGCCCTCCATACAGCTGCAGTAGGATAGCGTTTCCAGTATACTGAGACGTACCGCAAGGATTCCTATTGGACAGTGTCCTGTCAGAACCCCAATAACCATTGATAGATGAACCTTGGTGAACCTAATAATTTCGGCAGACCTCCCGCTATGCACTTGCGGTCAAAAGGATTTTGCTAATCAGCAAGGGGTGATGTCCGCCGCACGCTTTCTAAGCTGACTTAAAATCCATCTTTGTAGGAGCAGATCACAGGTGTCCAATGGAATCCCTGCAGCCATCTTATTTCATTTCAGATCTACCGATGCGGGCTAAGAGATCCGCTTGACATTTGCCGAAATATAACTTTGGACAGGCCCCGAGTAAAATTAATCATTAAATAATTCGATGTGATCGCAAGCGAAATCAGGCACTCCCAGACCACCCTCGATCACACTACAGTTGAACTCAAGGCCTTGATAGCCAATTGGCTATCCGAGTATATGTTAAATTACCTATGAAGCTGTAGTAACACTTTAAAGCATTTCATCCACCGCATATTTAATAGCGGAAATTTCGACTTGGAAAACGCTGCAATCTTCAGCCAATGTAATCTTGCGGCTAACATTTAGCTCTTAAGAAAAGGCCCCTTCCACCATCAACCTTTCCGTCCAACTTCGACTCATCTGTGAAGAAGTTAACTAGTCCCCTGTCCCAGATGATTCCCCCTCCCCATCCCAGTAAGAAGGCCCTGTCTTCCTCTTTGGGTTGTACAAAATAATACCTAAATATTTGACCCTATCAGCAAGTACAAGCGATACTCACCCAATTGAGTAAGTTCGGAAAGCGGGTATCTTAAATCACCTTGTAAAAAGAACCAGTTCCGTTTTCCCGGGTTGACCGCAAGTACACATGATTTATACCACCTGGCCATAATGTGTAGGTAGCCCTGCAAAACATCACGTCATATGCGTACGCAACCACCGAGACCCATTGGCTTTGGGCTCAAAAAGAAGCTCGTTGACTACCACAACCCAGAGCAGAGGAGATAATGTGTGGCATGTCACTGCATATCTTCCTCTCGATTATGGCCCCTCCGCACTCCGCTGCGACAGTTCTTGTTTGTTAAGGAATTCAACCAGAGCCCCTCGAAAATAAGCCAGTTACAGCTAGAGCATTTTCGATGCCCCAAGGTAAGACATTGTTAAGCGCTATACGATTTCAAGGAAAGAACCAAGAGCGAACACTTTGGGGCCATCTCTTTGCTTTAGAATCAAATGGTGAGCCATTTTCGTTGCACTGAAATTGCACAGAAATGATGCCATGCGACCCGAGACTTATAGGGCTTGAACGCATTGATAGCCCAACTATTCTGACTTTCTCGTAGGGGAATGGCTGGCATTCCTGCATAACCAAAAATAGCCGACTTTGCAGGCGGCGATTTCTGCGCAACTGGGGTATCGGGAAAACGATTGTCCAATAGAAACTTCAGAGATTCCTCGTTAATCATCGATCAGAACCCAGTATCATCCCCAAGATACTTTAATGGTGCAGAATTCCTTGAGAGTAGGGAGGAGAAGCTCTACGGAGAATTTCTATTATTTAATAAAATATTCGATTTAAAAAAAAAAATGAATACGTATGGTTAAATATTTTTTTCCGCATCCGTCAGTACCTGTGTTGTATCATTTAATGAAATGAATGGTCTTCTCCGAAGTATGTAAACATAAACTTTTAATTCCTCATTCCAACTGCTCCCTTTCAAAAGGCTATTCAAATTGAAGTCATATAATTTGAAATGTTGTTGCGGTTATTCAAATTCTATGAAAAAAAGCGAAGCTGGACATCATAAACAGATGGAAATACTAAGTACGAAGAAATAATAATAATACAAGGTGAGTATATTTGTGAGGTGACATATAGTCAACGGCGAAGATACCAATTGTCATAATGACCATTTCGAATGGTCATAAGATCAATTGCCCTTGTGACAACTTCAAATGGTGATACGGTCAATTTATTTTACGATCTTTTTTATTTGACTTAATGGCCATTTGACCTTATGATCATTTCGGGAAAAAGACCAAAACCATATAAATCAATTTAAGATCTGCAGGATTGGTTAGAAAACAGTTTAATATGTTTTTATTTAAAATGCTAACCCCACCGGCCCAGCTTTTAAACCGATTTTGGATATTCGTAAAACCCAAATTAGCAAAAGTATTGAATATTGTTTCAAAAAATCTACGCTAGCCCAGTATTGAATCCGTTTTTTCAGTAAAATGAAACCGGAATATAAAAAAAAACAACCGCAGCAGTGAAATTTTGAAAAAAAACGGGTGAATTTTTGTTCCAGTTTTCTCTAACTTGTAGTTGAATTAACTCTCCTTATCTCAGAGACGCCTCATTGGATCAATTTTGATCTGATTTTTCACTAAAATGGGACCAAAATATAGGAAATATAAAAAATCAGATAATGCATTTAAAAGTTAACCATAAAAGGCAATTCGGTTTATTACGGAAAACAGCCGATATCAGTGAGATATTTTTGTTTTTCAATTTTTTAGGTCTTCCACAGTGATTAATTTTTGATCTCAAATGTTTGCTCACTATCACTGAGATCGCTATGTGTGATTTATTGGCAGAATTTTATATTAAACCTGTTTTTTTGAAACCGACATAAATTTCGGACATGGTTAATCTCTCGCCAGCTTAACATTCAATTATTATGAGGGTCTGCAAATAATCGATATTACTAAAAATTTAACCTTGAAAAACCATAATACGTCCCGGTTGTATATTTTTGTTGTTATGCTGGGATATTTCCAGGAAAAATATCAGCTATTTCTCGAGATAATTTTGGGATCATTTCAAGACTTTTATGTAGTAATGCTGGAATCTTTCCGTAAGAATGTTTGAAATCACTTTGAACTGTTTTAGGTGCCATTTTGAGATTACTTTCGGACTGTTTCAGATACTATTTCGAGGTAAATTTGGAAATGTAGTGGGGAACATTTCAGGATTATACGCATGATATTTTGGAGTTATTTCCAGACTATTAAGAAATGGTTAAGTACTCATCTTGAGATTATTCCGGAGCTACTACGAAGTAATGACGCCATTACAATAGAGGATATTTCTTGATCATGTTGATACTAATTTGAAATAATTTAGCAAGGTTTAAAAAAATTTATTTACGAATATAAATAAAATAATTAAAAACAAAAATTTTAAGTTAAACGGTTTTATTGAAAACAACACTTACATGAAATAATAATAATACGAAAAGCTAGAAAATAATTAGGTAGGTCCTAGGTACTAGTCATCACACTCCTTATCAATCTAGTGCGTTGATTAGACAATTAAATAAAAGCGTTGGGCGCGTAAAATTTCTAAAAATGTGAGGCGTAGCATAACCTGATTAAGGTTCAGTTGGTTTTACTTATGACTATCAATAGAAATATGACGCGTCCAACGCTTTTATTTAATTGTCTGATCAACGCACTAGATTGATAAGGAGTGTGATGACTAGTACCTAGGACCTACCTAATTATTTTCTAGCTTTTAGTATTATTATTACTTCATGTAAGTATTGTTTTCAATAAAACCGTTTAACTTAAGAACTTTTTTTTAATTATTTTATTTTCAAGTTTTTAGTCTTTATTTAATTGCCTATTATTTCTCATTCTATTTAGTTCATTTAGTGACCCATTATTACAAAGACTCTTTCCTGACAATTTCTTACAACCTAAGTCCTCAATACATAATTCTTCCAAAGACTTTACTCGACTCTGCGCCACGTATGCTTGTCCCTCCTCCAACTCCAAAATATTTTGATGTCACTTCTACTGGACTGTATGCAATATTTGTTCCAAATATGAGCCAAATCGGGCATCATAGGTCGCTTTCTATTCATGTATGTATTATGTGCTCCAAATATGGACCGAATCAAATCAGACCACAAATACGATTTTTGTGAATATCTCGATCCTTGCGCCACCTAGCGGCGATTTTTTTGATAGGTCGCTTTCTATTCTTGTATGTATTATGTGTTCCAAGCATGAGCCAAGTCGGACCACAAATACGATTTTTGTGAATATCTCGATCCTTGCGCCACCTAGCGGCGATTTTTTTCATAAGTCGATTTTTATTCTTGCATGTATTATGTGTTCCAAATATGAGCCAAATCGGACCACAAATACGATTTTTGTGAATATTTCGATACATGCGCAACCTAGCGGCGATTTTTTTTTCACAGGTCGATTTCTATTCTTGCATGTATTATGTATTCCAAATATGAGCCAAATCGGACCACAAATGCGAATTTTGCGAATATCTCGATCCTTGCGCCACCTAGCGGCGATTTTTTTTCATAAGTCGATTTTTATTCTTGCATGTATTATGTATTCCAAATATGAGGCAAATCGGACCACAAATACGATTTTTGTGAATATCTCGATACATGCGCAACCTAGCGGCGATTTTTTTTCACAGGTCGATTTCTATTCTTGCATGTATTATGTGTTACAAATATGAGCCAAATCGGACCACAAATACGATTTTTGTGAATATCTCGATACATGCGCCACCTAGCGGCGATTTTTTTCTTATTATTGCATAGTTATCGGGTTCTGAATTATATTCCAAGTTTCAAGCTTGTAGCTTATTGGGAAGTTACTTAAATTTCAATTACAAGATTCGTTCACAACGGCCGTGCGGCCGTGCATGCGGCCTGCCTGTCAACTCAAGCTAAATAAAACCGTTTAAAAATTATCAGGTTCTCGTTATTATCGCATTGTTGTTGATACATTATTGGTTTGTTATCAACGAGCTAAGGGCTGTTCTCGAAGAGTTATCGGTATATTATTGGTGACTTGTCGACGTGTTATCGGTTTACTATTAAAATGTGATCGATATCTTATCAAAAAAATATTATTTGTTAAAAGAATGCCATTGATGTAGTATCGAAAAAGTATCGAATTGCTATCGGAAAAATATCGATTTATTTTCTCCATCGATGTCGATGCCTTATGAAAAAATATGGGGTTTCCATGAAAAATTTATCGATTTTTTATCAAAAAAATATCGATTTACCATCGACAGTATATAGATTTATTGTCGAATAACAACGAAATTATAATAGCAACTATTTCGGAATAATTTTGGTCTATTTTGGATTCAGTTAGCGGGGTTTGAAAATATCATTCAGGAATATAACAAAACATTGGGATTTTAGTTGGTTTTAACTTATTGGTTTGTTATCGACGATTTATTGGCTTTTCTTGAAGATTTTTTGCTATATTGTCGCTGAATTATCGATGTGTTATAAGCTAATTATCAAAACGTAATCTATTTCTTATCGGAAAAATATCGGTTTGCTAAAAATATGACATCCTTGTGTTATCAAAAAATATCGGCTTTTATCAAAAAATATCAATTTTCTATCGAAAAATATCGGTTTATTATCGAACAAATATTGACATGTTGATACGGATATTATCGAAAAATATCGATTTGCTATGGGAATAGTATCGATTTCTTTTCTCCATCGATAAAAAATTCCGAATTTTTATCGAAAATTTATCGATTTGTTATTGAAAAAATATCGATTTTTTTATCGAAAAATTTATTTATTGTTGAAAAAGTATCGATTTTCACATGGTTTGATTTTGTGACCATTTTAAGCGGTCACGAAATCAATTGACGTTTTGACCGTTGATTTTATGTCAGTCCTCCACAGTTGAGTACAAGGAGTTACATATAAATAAAATAAGTAAGACACTCAAGGGCAATAAGTGCTGAAATTGAAGGCATGATGAAAAAGAAACATATAATAGAGATTCCATGAAGAATTTACCGTACTGGCCGCCAAAGCTTCGTGCTTTTTCAAGTTTTCTATTTATTTCTTAAAATTGCGTTCCGAACTTTGTTTTCATTCAATAGTTGTGTTTTTGTCTGAATATATTTATATAACATTTTTTTCTTCCGTAGCTGCCTCTTAAGAATTTTATTTTAAGTAATGTTTTTTTCTTCTATTTTGCTACTTTTCATATCCTTTTTACTTCACTTTTTCTTATTTATTGAATGAACTGTCGTCGCCTTTGATAAACTTCTTCACAAAACAAAATGTATATAGAGCTCTTTTCAAAAGCTTTGGTATATCGATTGCATAGGGAATAGTTCGCAAAGATACACACAAACATATATAATGTATTATAATATTGTTAAACACGTATCGAGATGCGAGTAGAAGACAAACAGAAAGAGAATGATGGCAATAAACTTTATGTGGGATGGTGGATAATAGGAGCTGGCTAAAAAACGGAGTAAGTACCTGCTTGAGTTTACTCTTAGCATTAATATGGAGGAAGTTCCAGACCTATCTCTGTGTAGCCAAAATATGCATTTCACGATCCAGTTTGGATCGTCACAGGGGAGATTTAATTCGGCTGTGGCTACTTTCATTACCAGTTTTTAGAAATCACTAAAGAGCAATCTAGGAGCTCTGATGCTTTGATAACAAAATCGATTCGATGAGACTTGCTCGCAAGAAGGGATGTGCCTTGGTAGAAAAAAAAACTTGAGCTAAAATTCCAAGATAGAAAGAGGCTTAATCGGTCGCTACGAATCGGTCGGTTTGGGTTAGGTTGAACTGGCCGCCAGTCTCTGAGGACTTCACACAAACTGAAGGAGTCCGTAGTGCTTATACTTGCTAACTTAATTAGCGCTTAACTGTTTAAACGGTTATGGCGGTCTAACAAGGTGCGCCAGTTGCATCTCCGCTCTGCTAACTGGCTCCGATTGGTAACACCAAGGGAATTTAAAACGTTTTGCATCTGGTCTTTCCAGCGTAGTAGGGGTCACCGTATTCCTGTGCTTCCATAGGCGTGTTCCGATAAAAAAACTTTTTTAGCCGGATCGTCATCTTTCACTCGCATTACATGGCTTAGCCAGCATTGACGCTGTGTTTTCATTCATCATTGAATATTCCTCGTTATTCGCTGTCGCCAACGCTTAGAGGTCCGCAAATCTTTCAAAGAACTTTTCTCTCGAGCACTTGCAGAGTCGCCTCATCCAATGTTGTCATGGTACGTGCTTCTGCATCATATAGCATGACGGTACGATAAATGTCTTTGTAGAATATGATTTTCAACTTTGTTTTTCAAATAGCCTACCTAGGCCAAAGTAGCATTTATTGGCAAGAGTAATTTTTCGCTGGATTTCAAAGGTGAGCTTGTTGCTTGTGTTAATCCTGGTTCCCAAATAAGTAAACGAAGTCTTTTACTATTTTGAAATTATTGCTGCCAACAGTGGCGTGTTTTCCAAGGCGCAATTGCGCTGACTCTTTGTTTGATGACATTAGGTACTTCGTTTTGTTCTCATGCAACACCAAACCCATCTTTTCCGCTTCTTACTCCAGTTGGGAGTAAGCATAACTTACTGCGCGGGAGTTAAGATCAATGAATTCCGAGGAAACTTGCAGGGGTGGACCAGACAGATAGGAGTATTAGAGGCCTTGGTTACACGTTACAATTGAAAAGATGGTTTGTGTTATAGGAGGACACGTTACAAGCAGGACATACATTATGTATGTCGGGATTGAATATGGATAAGTAAGAGTTTAACTTATTACAATATCCAGATCGAGGTAGAGCTAGAGTGACACTAGTCTTCCTGTGGAAGTTCCCTTCCTCCACTGCGAGTTCAACGTATTTGACTTTAAGAACGGGGTTCAACGGTCAATTCCTGGCATGCGCAAGGGCTTATCTCATCCGAATGTAGATGGCTGTAGGAAATATGGAGCACTCTTGACCATCTGTGGTATGCTCTTTTATATATGGGCCACGAAATTGCTAAACAATCGCTGAGCGGACACTACCTCTTGCAGGTTAAAGAGATCCCTCTGGCCGGAAATGTATGTCAGGCTGTATGCTGAAATTATTGTGTTGACCAAAGCTCACCTATCAATGGTTATTGCGGCTTTGACGAGTCCATGCGCTATGCTTCAACATCTACAAAGCCCTTCTTATCGCAGCTTCGTGGAGGATTTCGAGGTGGAATCTTCGAGACACTTCATTCATGAATTTCCAGCTTTTGTCAGAACTAGGCGAGAGTATTTCGGCTTTGACTCACTTAGATCTACGAAAAAAATATCCAGAATCCAGATCGGTTTTATTCTAGGTAGCTATAGCTTACTTACGTCAACATTATCTTATGTGGTATGCCAAAGAATATTCATGTTGTCCAACTGACCTATACATTTGGGGCACACCAAAATAATTCAAGAGGCCCACCACAGCACGTGGGGAGCTGCCGACACGATATACTGGTAACAATATGGACGTTTTTGTTGTTTTTGTACTAACGACAAAGACACTCCCCGAAAGTTTTGGGGAGTATTATGTATGTTGATGGTCCTTTGTCGCATATATACGTTCCGGTAACAAATCCCCCCACCCCCTAAATCCATGAGGAACTTTGGTTCGCCAGAGCCTCGCCTACTTGTAACAGCATTCCCCTCGCGTAGGTCAGGTTGCAAAAGCTTGAATCCCACAATATGAACGTATTCAGTTTATGCGAGGTCTTTGTAAACAGGACAGCTCAACCTAAGCTTACCATGAACCGGTTATGTTATAGAGAACCTATATTTATCTAAGCAGAATTTGGGCTTAAAAAATATTTATTTTAAGCATAATAATTAACTTATAAAAGGCTTAGTTGCTTATAAATCAATAAAGCTTACAAAATTCAAAATCATATCATCTTTTTTCAAAAAATTTGTTATGCTTTTATACTAACTTAACTAAGTAAGTTATTAATTATATGTGCTTATGTTGTTATTAATAATAACAATTGCCATATTTATGTTAATGAACGCAAAATTAATTTAAAATTTTAACTCTTACACATTTACGTATGTATGTATGTATATAGGTAGCTGCATATATAAATGAATAATTACATTTTGGTATTGAAAAATTGTTTACACCAACAAAAACTACTTAACTGCAGCTACAGCGCCGCATTAGCCAAAGGATTGTCAAACGGCTCTTAGCTTTTAGCAAGTTGGGCTGGTCAGTACAAGCAATTTTAGACAAAAAGAACATCAAACGAAACAAAACAAAAATAAAGTCTATCGTTATCAATTAATAAATAGTTTTAAGCCAAAACGATGAGAACCTTTTTAATAACATAAATTAATACCTCAAACTAATATATGAATATAAAACATGGAATTAAACAAAATCTTACTCCCACGTAAATTTTATAGGCGCTTAGTTGCTTAATTGATTTTGGGTAGAATATGCCATTAAGTGTTCCACTTGTGTCATCTTAATGCTTAGAATGCTTAAAACTAATAAGGAAGTTAAAGCCCGAGTGAAACCAAACATTATATACCCAGTTGTGAACTATAATGACAACACCAGTGTTGTCTTTCAGCTTTTTATACTCAGCTGAGCAGAGCTCACAGAGTATATTAACTTTGTTCGCATAATGGTAATCCGTAACGGCTTAAACTAATCGAGATAGATATAGACTTCTATATATCAAAATGATCTGGGCGAAAAAAGAAATTCATTTAGCCATGTCCGTCCGTCCGTCCGTCCGTAAACACGATAACTTGAGTATATTTTGAGGTATCTTGATAAAATTTGGTATGTAGTTTTCTGGGCACTCGAAAATTTACGAAAAACTGAAAAAGTGCGATAATTCATTACCAAAGACGCCTAAAGAGATCAAACTTGATAGGTGGGTTGAAATTATGACGCAGAATAGAAAATTAGTAAAATTTTGGACAATAGGCGTGGCACCGCCCACTGTAATTTGGCAGTCGTTGAAGATATCATGATGAAATTTGGCAGGAACTTTACTCCTATTACTATATGTAAGCTTAGTAAACATTAGCAAAATCGGAGAACGACCACGCGCACTTTAAAAAAAAATTTTTTAAGGCAAATTTTAACAAAAAATTTAATATCCTTACAGTATACAAGTAAATTATGTCAACATTCAACTCCAGTAATGATATGGTGCAACAAAATAGAAAAATACAAGAAAATTTCAAAATGGGCGTGGCTCCGCCCTTTTTCATTTAATTTGTCTAGGATACTTTTAATGCCATAAGTCGAACAAAAATTTACCAATCCTTGTGAAATTTGGTAGGGACATAGATTCTATGACGATAACTGTTTTCTGTGAAAATGGGCGAAATCGGTTGAAGCCACGCCCAGTTGTTATACACAGTCGTCCGTTTGTCCTTCCGCTCGGCCCTTAACACGATAACTGGAGCAACAATCGATATATCTTTACTAAACTTTGTTCACGTACTTATTTGGACCCACTTTGTATTGGTATAAAAAATTGCGGAAATCCAACTATGACCACTCCCACTTTTTCGATATCGAAAATTATGAAAAATAAAAAAAATGCCATAATTCTATACCAAATATGAAAAAAGAGATGAAACATGGCAATTGGATTGGTTTATTGACGCAAAATATATCTTTAGAAAAGACTTTGTAAAATGGGTGGGTATTAAGTGGGAGAAAATGAAAAAGTTCTGCAGGGCGAAATCAAACGCCTTTGGAATCTTGGCAGGAATACTGTTCGTGCTATTACATAAAAAAAAATAAATGTAAGGCGCGATAACCTCCGAAGAGATCTAAGGCCGAGCTTCTCTTCCAATTTGCGTCGTGCTCCTCTTGATTTTTCCCTACAAATTGGCCGGACGGGACCTACTTGTTTTATGCCGACTCCGAACGGCATCTGCAAGGCAGATGAGTTTTCACTGAGAACTTTTCATGGCAGAAATACAATCGGAGCGCTTGCCAGACACTGCCGAGGGGCGACCCCGCTTAGAAAAATTTTCTTCTAATTGAAAAATCTTATTTCTAAAATTTTGATGTTGCTTTGCCCGGGAGTTGAACCCAGGGCATACGGCGTGATAGGCGGAGCACGCTACCATCACACGTGCTATTACATATATAAATAAATTAGCGGTACCCGACAGATGAAGTTCTGGGTCACCCTGGTCCACATTTTGTTCGATATCTCGAAAACGCCTTCACATATACTACTAAGGGCCACTCCCTTTTAAAATCCTCATTAATACCTTTAATTTGATAACCATATCACACAAACACATTCTAGAGTCACCCCTGGACCACCTTTATTGCGATATCTCCAAAAGGCGTCCACCTATAGCACTAAGGCCCACTCCCTTTTAAAATACTCATTAACACCTTTCATTTGACACCCATATCGTACAAACACATTCTAGTGTCACCTCTGGCCCACCTTGATGGCGATATCTCGATAAGGCGTCCACCTATAGCTCTAAGGCCCACTCCCTTTTAAAATACTCATTACCACCTTTCATTTGATACCCGTATCGTACAAACAAATTCTAGAGTCAGCCCTAGTCCACCTTTATGGCGATATCCCTAAATGGCGTCCACCCATAGAACTATTGCCTACTCCCTCTTAAAATGCTCTTTAATACCTTCCATTTGATACACATGTCATACAGACACATTCCAGGGTTACCCCAGGTTAATTTTCCTACGTGGTTATTTTCGTTTATTTTGTCTCCATAGCTCTCAGCTGAGTATGTAATGTTCGGTTACACCCGAACTTAGCCTTCCTTATTTGTTTTAAGCTAGATTTAGCTTTTTTTCTCCGTTTAGCTTGAAAAGTTGCGACTTAGATTTGAGCTTTTTTTCAGCTTATTTTAGAAATTTTTTTAGCTGTTTCGGCTGAAATTGGGCTAAGGAACAGATAATGCTGGTATTGTGGTAGGCAGAAATCGGGGTGTAGTAATAATATCATTTTTGCTACGTATGTTTGCCTGCCTCTCGATTCGATTGCCTGTTTCATCTGCTTTGAAACTGCTTTCGAAATTTTGATTTCAGTAACCCTTAACTGTCTTCTGAGTCCACATGTAGAGAAAAAGGGCTATGGAATGATAGACATATGCTGCGTTAAACAACGGAATCAACCCTTTGCAAATCGCATCCACGCGAATGGGAGAACTCCTTGTTTTTCTGTACTTATGTCAAAAGGCATGAAATTTATTTCAAAGATACTGCTACGAATTTTTGGTATTTCCTGATAATTATGCACATTCTGCTAACGTTCGATTCGCTGAGCTGTCGAATAAATAACTACATTATTCAGTGTTGCAAAATGGTCTTTATTTAGAATACTTTGGGAGTAGTATTTCAAAATTATACTTCACTAATAGCGTGTTTAAATCAAACTGACTGATTATTCCCAAGGCGAATCCATACCAGGTAGTAGCAAAGCGAATTCAATCAATTGGCCGTGCAGAAAAATGTCAAGTCAAAAGAAAATTTTCATTGATTCTGATTAACTGACATGTTGTAGTACAAGGTGTTATATATAAGAAGAAGCAATCAGCTGTGGAGATAACAACACCTTACACTGAAATCGCCTTGGATTATTCCTAAGCTTGCGCTAGGTTTATACTCTCTGTTGCGTCGTTCGCATATCTCTCCTAAGCTCTAGACACGAACATGCCTTCGGGATTGTTTCTCTTTTTTTTCTTAGCTCTTATCTGCTGACTTCATATGTGTGTGTGAAATAATCTCTCTGGTTCAAGCTGTTGGTTATGTGTATGTGTGGCTGCTTGCTTTAATGTGTACATGTACATAAGTGTGGCTGCTTGTTTTATTGTTGTTGTGGATTTATTTAGGAGCAGCATAGTGATGTATAGAACTGCTAATATACGCCACAATACTTTGAATGTCATGTAGTACTATATCTGCTTAGAACGCTGAGGAAAACAGCACCCACCTTAATGGGGATACATTTAAAACTATGCCGTCTAACTTAAAAGAATGCATGTTAAATCATGTATTAAATTTGTAGGAGTGGAAATTATTGTTACGCTGCATCGTTTTTTTTTTTATTTGTTTTTTTTTTCATGATACATTGCTTCTTTTGCTGAAGACAAACAAAAAGTTTTAAAAGTCTGCATTCTAACAAAAGGCATATGTATACAAACATACCTGAAATCTTAATATGTTCTTAAAATATATATATAAAAATAACTGAAAGATATATGCTTCTACTTATATGACACGTTTACCCTGCCATTTTGCCCTCAGTACAAACAAATCGATTTATATGAGATAATGGTAAACCAAATTATGGTAGAATTAATAGCAGAAGCAGCAGGTTGATCAGGGTAACCGCAAAGCATCAACGAATAAGCATTAACTAGAAGACACATAAAAAGGCAGCAAAATTAACAAAGGTAACATATATATACACAGATATGTATATGATTTAGTTATTAAAGTTCAATGTTGCCAATTGCAAGCAGAGCAAAAAATTGTGCTCACATAAAATGGATTCAAATAACAATTTTTTTGTAAATAAACATACAAACTTGCATATGTGAGTATGCAGGTTAAATTGTAGCCACAAATGTTTGTTATTGCGCACCCATAATTGAATCGTCTACTTTCAAAATCGGCCATCTCTAAAATTATAATTTTTTAGGCTAAGTATCACATTATATTCTAAAACATCTTCTGTATTTAATGTTAAAATAATTTCTTAACAAAACCGGCCACATTCAAGCCAATTTACTCTATTTAAATTGCCCTCAGTTTCATAATCGGCCATCTTCAGTGGTGCCTTACGATCAAAGCCGGCCATATTCGACCAGTGTTGCCATAAGTGAAGATTTATCTTGTTTTTCTGTACTTTTTTTGTAACAAATCTTCAAATAAAGTTTTTTAGATTTCCAAAAATTGCGCTGAAAAAATCTTCAAAACTAAGATTTTCATATGCATCAGCCAACAGATCTTTCTTTTCTGATAGTTACAGGCTGAATTCCTGCAGACCGCTACTATTTTTAAGCCGAGCTCTATTATTGTCACTGAACATTTTCGTAATGAATATCTATGTACCTGACGGGTTTAAGAGATAAGTTATATTTTCACTTAGATCGGGGGTTTTTCCAACAAAATAACCAATTGATATTAGAGAAAAATTACAAACTTTACAAACGGCGATGCTTACATGGACATGTTTCTGAATTTTACTTCTTCATCAGCTCGCTTCACGGAAGCTGAGTATTGAACCCGAAATCTCCAACATTCATACTTTATACTAGTGATGATGGTTTTATCCACTCAGCTACAGCGCTTCTCGCAATGCAATTGGTCTCTAAGTGTTGCCTTTTTGTTGCTATTCCTTTATTCACCATTTAGGTACATACTTACCCTATATGCTTTTTAATCCTAATTGTGTGGAATAATTATAGGCGCGCTACATGAGCTTAGTAACTTTAGGTTTATAGCATTGCTTTTATAAGCAGTTCCGCTGTTCACTATTATATCAATTTCATTATTTGTATTTAATAAGCGAGATATGCTCATAGTACTTTATACAATTTGTTTTTGTTATTGATATTAGAGAAAAATTACAAAGTTTACAAACGGTGATGGATACTATAAAAAATTTTGATTAAAAACAAGTGAGGAAGGCTAAGTTCGGGTGTAACCGAACATTACATACTCAGCTGAGAGCTTTGGAGACAAAATAAGGGAAAATCGCCATTTAGCAATATGAACCTAGGGTAAACCTGGAATGCGTTTGTATGACATGGGTTTCAAATGGAAGGTATTAAAGAGTATTTTAAAAGGGAGTGGGGCTTAGTTCTATAGGTGAACGCTTTTTCGAGATATCGCCATAAAGGTGGACCAGGGGTGACTAGCATGCGTTTGTACGATATAGGTATCAAATGAAAGGTGCTAATGATTATTTAAAACGTAGTTGGCCTTAGTTCTATAGGTGGACGCCTTTTCGAGATATCGCCATAAGGGTGGACCAGGGGTGACTCTAGAATGTGTTTGCACGATATAGGTATCAAATTAAAGGTATTAATGAGGGTTTTAAAAGGGAGTGTCCCTTAGTTGTATATGTAAAGGCGTTTTCGAGATATCGACCAAAGTGTGGACCAGGGTGACCCAGAAAATCATCTGTCGGGTACCGCTAATTTATTTATATATGTAATTCCACGAACAGTATTCCTGCCAAGATTCCAAGGGCTTTTGATTTCGCCCTGCAGAACTTTTTCATTTCCTTCTACTTAATATGGTAGGTGTCGCACTCATTTTACAAAGTTTTTTCTAAAGTTATATTTTTCGTCAATAAACCAATCCAATTACCATGTTTCATCTCTTTTTTCATATTTGGTATAGAATTATGGCATGTTTTTCATTTTCTCGTAATTTTCGATATCGAAAAAGTGGGCGTGGTCATAGTCGAATTTCTGCCATTTTATATTCCAAGATATACTGAGTTCAGGTAGGTACGTGGACTAAGTTTAGTAAAGATATATCGATTTTTGCTCAAGTTATGGTGTTAACGGCCGATCGGAAGGACAGACGGTGGACTGTGTATAAAAACTGGGCGTGGCTTGAACCGATTGCACCCATTTTCACAGAAAACAGTTATCGTCATAGAAGCTATGCTCTTACCTAATTTCACAAGGATTGGTAAATTTTTGTTCGACTTATGGCATTAAAAGTATTCTAGACAAATTAAATTAAAAAGAGTGGAGTCACGCCCATTTTGAAATTTTCTTTTATTATTGTATTTTATTGCACCATATCATTACTGGAGTTGAATGTTGACGTAATTTACTTATATACTGTAAAGATATTAAATTTTTTGTTAAAATTTTACTTAAAATTTTTTTTTTTAAGTGGGCGTGTTCGTCATCCGATTTCCCTGATTTTTATTTAGCACACATACAGTAATAGCAGTAACGTACCTACCAAATTTCATCATGATATTTTCAACGTTTGCCAAATTACAGCTTGCAAAGTTCCTGGCATAAATGGTTTCACTTTTACTGACGAAACCCTAAAATTTTTTCTGAATCGCTGTTTTTCCTAACTTTGACCTCAATGAGACACGTGTTAACATTATCGGATTGTTTTGAAACTTTGCAATAATAATTTTCTGATCTATTGGCATATTTTAGGAGGGTGCCCGGAAAGATAGAACAAAAATTAAAATTCACCGTATACCTTGTAACCACCCTAATAGGGATGTATGATGTTGGATTGATTTTTAGAACAAAGGTTTACCAGTCTTTTGGGTAAATGTTTGGGTATTCAAACATTTTTACCATATTAACCAATTTACCGGGTATTTGCCCATTTGCCATATCTACCCATAATCAATTTTTTTGTGCCTCTTTTGAAACCTGAATTTTTTTTTTCATTATTTTAGATATCTATGCTTCATATGTTTTCTCTTCCGCCCCTTATGTCATACACTAATTTTTCTATTAAAGAATTTAGATTTTGAAAATGTGATAAAATAAATGGTTAGCAAAAATTGTTTTTTTTTTTTGCCGCAGAATTCGTGAAAAAGTTCTTTAAAAAAAATTATTTTTAGTTTGCCACTTAAATTTTTGACATTTGCTGCACCTCTCACAAATCAACATCGCTGCTGCTACTTTTCTTGTTATTTTCGTTTGCCATGCTACTTTTTCGTATTGCTCTTCATACAAGCTTTTATTATCAAGGTCGCTATTACACCTGCGCGCTCAGTCGCTTACTCACTCATTCATGCTGCCACTCAAGTTTGTGTCTTAAGTCATTTGTTTTTGACTAAACGATCATCATTTTTTATGGCTTTTGTGCGCAAGAATGTCTGCGTTGTGTCGTTTTGCAGTAATTTGAAGCGGAAACCCCAATATTCGTATGTATGTATGTACATCTATTGTTGATCATGTCAAAATCACTAGTAGTGCAAGAGAGTGGAAAAATTTTGTAAAAATTATAACACAAGAAACAATTAAGTGTTGAAAACAATTAGCGAAAAATATTTAAGTTACGAATATGTATTGTTGCAAACATTTTTTTATATTCGCACACAAAATTTTTAGTGACAATTCAAGGTTATCTATGTGTTGGAAGTGGGTAAGAACATACAAATTCAGAGGCATACCACTTCCATCCATTTTACTTGGTTTTGAGCTGCAGCGTATGCAAACAATATGAATTCATGGTCATGGCCAAGTCAATTTCGTTGAACTTTCAGGAAATATTTGCACTCACGTACTTTTCCGCATTCATAATTCAAGTGTCATATTTTCAGTGCATGAACACACATGCGATTTTAATATTTTAACTGGGCAGAAAATCACCCATTCTACCTGTTTGCGCCTTAATTGGCATCTCTATATGTAATCATATCAAACGTCAATTAGTGTCATTGGCAGCACTGACTGTCAGCTGTCAATGCCTACTTCCGATTATTCTTAAAGTAATTAAACAAAGAAAAACAAGTGGAAGTGTTCTTTTATAATCGGCTATAATCCTCGCGTAAGTAAACCTTAGAACCCGCAACCCGCATTTTAACGCTAACATTTTGGTCCATCGACCCGGATCGCGCAGTATTTCCGCAAAATACAGTCCACATCGCTTTAATTAAAACATTTCGTAAGAACCCGCAAATAAAAAATGTCTTCTTTGAAAGTTCGCGATTCTGCTTTAAATGCATTAAAGCGGCATTAGCAATCGAGCAAAGCCGATTCGATTGCGGTCGATGCAGACCACATATTTGCAATTGCTAGAGGAGCAGTGGGAACGTTTCTGCAAAGCACAAGAAGAAGTGGAGGTTTCATGTGGCGACGAAAACACAGCAGTAGAAGAGCAGGCACGAATTCAAGGCGAGGAGTGGTATTTGATCGCTAAATCAAATTTTAAGCGCATTCTTGCGCCACAAAAGCAACCAACCCTTACAGTAACTCCGACTGCACCTGCACGCATGCCGCTACCGAAGCTGCAGTTACCATCCTTTAGTGGCGATCCAACAAAATGGATCACTTTTCATGACGCATTCTGTTCACTAGTGAATTCCAATGCAAGTTTGTCGGACGGACAGAAGTTGCAATACTTGCGCAATTGTTTAAATGGCGAAGCATTGGAATTAGTTAGTAGTTTTGCTGTAAGCGACAGCAACTACAGTGAAGCTTGGGATATGCTGACAGCACGCTATAAAGTTATGCGTATCATAGTGGACAGCCATATAAAAGCATTATCATCGATGCACGTTGGTGCGCTACGTGCCCTCAAACGCCCGGTTGAATTTTGGGACGACTGGCTTGTCCATTTGGCTGTTTCGAAATTAGCCTATGAAACGCGAAAACAGTGGGAATTATCGCTTTTAGCCGACGATGTGCCATCGTTTACATCGCTTCGACATTTTTTGGAAACGCGAGCCCACTCTTTGGAGATGGTGCCCGCTGCCGCAAACGCACGTACAACTGCAAAGAACGTTTTGCATACAACATGCAACCAATTAGTACCAAAAAATCGTCCATCATCAAACACCGCTAAAACCACATCGTGTACATACTGCAAAGGTGAGCATCGAATCTACACTTGCGAAAAATTCAACCAACTCGACGCGAGAGCAAAGCTTTCCACAATCAAATCAGATGGTGCATGTCTAAACTGCCTTACGACATGTTTTCGCTAACTTCCGCAGCTCGTCATCGTGCCGCATATGCGAACGCCGCCACCACACGCTTCTTCATGCTGGTCTCAATACAAACGAGGCAGCTCCTGTTATGCAAAATGCTATCCAAAACAACGTAACGTCGCACTACGCCGATGCTGAACGCGTAGTATTACTAGCTACTACTGACATTTTATTGCAAGATAACTCCGGCCGCTGGCAGCGTTCAATGACTTCGTTTACCACAAATACGTCATCAGCTTGCGTCACGGTTATTGTATCCGTACAAGGAGGTCGCACAAAGGGTGAGGTCAAGTTATCCATAGCGCCAAAGTCATTAAACTCTAAATTTCAAGTGAGTACGCTTATTTTATCTAAAATTACTAACGACCTACCAACAAACGCCTTGTCCGAATTACGGTGGCCGCATATCAGTGGCTTACCGCTTGCTGACCCTAACTATTTCAAACCTGGTCCGATAGATGTCTTGATTGGCATGGACGAGATGGACAAGTTTTTACTCGACGGCCTAAAAAAGGGTGACAATCGCACTCCGATGGCACAGAAAACCGTGTTTGGGTGGGTGCTGTTTGGGAACGCGACTCCCTCACAAATAAAACCCCGGGTAATCTCAACGCATTATTGTAATAAGCAACTAACTGACCTCCTTGCTAAGTTTTGGGAGCTGGAAGAGCTACCACCTAGAAAGTTTTACATGCCCGAAGAGTTATATTGTGCGAAGTTATTCGACGATACAACACAGCGCGCAACTGACGGCCGATTTATTGTACTTTTACCGCTAAATCCCGAGGTGTTGATTGCTGAGTCGCGTACGCAGCCGTTCGGGCATTGTTGCGAATGGAAAGCAGGTTCGCCACCAAAAAAGACCTTCACGAAGAGTACTGCAAATTTATGAAGGAGCTTCTTGACTTGGGTCATATGGAGCTAGCTACTCCAACAACGCAAACCGCATACTATATGCCACATCACGCCGTGGTAAAAGAAACAAGTTCCACTACTAAGCTTAGGGTCGTATTCAACGCGTCAATGAAGACGTCGTCAGGGCACTCGTTAAACGACGCGCTAATGGTTGGTCCTCAGCTCCAACAAGATCTCTTCCCGATTTTAGTCCGCTTCCGCACCCATCGCTATGGTATAATTGCGGACATCGAGAAAATTTATCGACAGGTCTACGTCGATAAACGGGACGTCGACTATCAACGCTTTGTATGGCGAGAGCATTCAACGCAGCCAATACGCGATTATCGTCTATTAAGGGTTACCTATGGGGTAGCATCCGCTTCTCAACTCGCTGTCAAATCGTTGCATCGCGCGGCACAACAAGCTGGCGTGTTATATCAAAATATCGCAAATATCATTACGTCTGATTTTTACATGGATGACTTGCTCTCCGGCTCCGACTCTTTTCAAGAACTCACAGCGCTTCAACGTAAAATCTCACACGTCTTATCTCAGTGTGGATTCGAGCTCCGGAAGTAGGCAACAAATTGCAAGCCATTGAGACAACAGATGCCGCATGCGTCTACACAGGTGTCCCATCTCTTGGCTGATGGAAGCGATATCCTAACTCTGGGATGTATTTGGCACACGGATACCGACTCTCTTGCGATAGCCTTCAATATAGAACCACTCCAGTGCGAATTAACAAAACGCATTTTTCTCTCCGATACCAGCAAGATTTTCGACCCTCTCGGCCTCATATTTCCATGCACCATTCGCTCAAAAATTTGATTGCAAAGAATTTGGCGTTGTAATGTCGATTGGGATGAGTTAGTTCCACCTGAGATAGCTACAGATTGGTTAACGCATAGAAAATAGCTGGCCATGCTTTCATCGCTGAAGCTAAATCGCTGGCTTGGTACTAGTCCAAAAGCCGACACAGAGTTCCATGTTTTCACTGACGCATCAGAGGCTGCCTATGCAGCCGCTATCTACTGCCGCACTCAGTCATCGGACGACGAGATAAACGTCGTGCTCATTGCTGCGAAAACTAAAGTAGCTCCGTTAAAAACAACTTCGTTACCTCGTCTGGAACTCTGCGCAGCTCATCTTGGCGCTAAACTCGTCCGCCTAATTCAACAAAGTTTTGGTCACAAACTTGAAAAGCTGTACGCGTGGTCAGACTCAACGATAACGTTGGCATGACTGCAATCAAATCCAAATCGTTGGGTAACGTCCATTGCAAATCGTGTAGCCGATGTACAAGAAGTCTTGCCGTCATCGCATTGGAGACACGTAATCTCAGAGCATAACCCTGCAGATTACGCTTCTCGGGCTCTCACACCTGCACAGCCCCTCGATCACCGCTTATGGTGGCAGGGGCCACACTGGTTATCCGAAACCGATCGTTTTTGGACGCAGAACATAGTGAAACATACTACGAATTTGGAACTGAAATCAATCAAAGCTAGTCCTCATGTAACGCAAACGCACGAAGATTGGGATTTACTAACGAAATTTCACTCTTACAACAAACTCAAACGAGTGAACGCACATATACTTCGCTTCATAAACAACGCTCGCATATCTGCTCAGAAGTCGAGTGCACGCGAACGGCTGTCCGGACCGTTAACATGCTCTGAAATCCGCAAAGCCGAATTATCTTTGGTAAGGTATTCCCAAGCTAACGTTTTCCAACAAGAAATTTCTAATTGCAGGTCAGGGAAGCCATACCGATACGTAGTAGCCTCGTTCGTCATCAGCCGTTTTTAGACGACGCAGGCATTTTACGAGTAGGAGATCGAATTAAGAACGCATCGCGCTCGAACGATATAAAACATCCGATTATTTTGCCTAAAAATTCACCGCTCGCTAAAGCAATATCCGCTGAAACTCACATCGGCTAGAATTGGCCGGAGACCTCACGTCTGCAAGCTTTATCGCCGCATTCAAACGGTTCACCAACCGAAGAGGGCATTGTCAGCATATGTTCTCCGACAACGGCACTAATTTTGTCGGTGCCGAAAGGGAGCTACGTGCCGCGTTTGAAAGGTGCGTTAACGACGACAAGTTGGCATCTTACTTCGTCAACACCCAAGTCACCTGGCATTTTAACCCTCCAAGCGCTCCACACATGGGCAGCTATTGGGAGGCTGGAATTAAGCGCATAAAGCATCATTTAAAACGCGTACTAGACTCCGCGTTACTATCTTACGAAGAGTTTTCAACAGTCCTAACCGAGGTGGAAGCATGCGTCAATTCTCGACCACTCTGCTGAATACCTTCTGACATACAAAACTTCGAAGTGCTAACACCTGGGCACTTTATGATCGGCGAACCAATAAAGGGGTTACCGGAGCTTGACACAGAACCTTTCAAGGGCAACCATCATCAGCGGTGGCAAGAAATCACAGCAATAAGGCAGCACTTCTGGAAGCGATGGCGAGACGAATATATCGCGAATCTTCAGCGATGATAGAAATGGGTTCGTACAACGCAAAACCTACAACGAGATGATGTCGTGGTTATACACGACAACAACGCTCCGCCCACTAAATGGAAACTTGGTCGAGTTCTCGACAGATATACCTGCTCAGATGATCGCGTACGAATTGTCAACCTACGAACATCCGAAGGAGAGCTGCTAAGACCTATTGCGAAGCTATCATTATTACCAACAAAAACAGACATTTTTTCACTTTGAATTTTATTGATGTAAACTTTAAATATTTTGTACCTTTTTCTAATTTTGAACGGTCATTCAAGGCGGCCGGCATGTTTGCGCCTAATTGGCATTTCTATATGTAATCATATCAAACGTCAATTAGTGGCATTGGCAGCACTGACTGTCAGCTGTCAATGGCTACTTCCGATTATTCTTAAGGTAATTAAAAAAACAAAAACAAGTGGAAGTGTTCTTTTATAATCGGCTATAATCCTCGCGTAAGTAAACCTTACAACCCGCAACCCGCATTTTAACGCTAACACTACCCACAACCTCTGCACAACATGGGATCGGGGTGATCATAGCAAGGTAGGGAATATATGTCTGCTATACATGCTGCGATAGGCCCACTTGCGGAACGGCAAGTTGAATTTTTAACTCAGAGTTAACCTGGCATTAGGGTTTAAACTCATACATTTTTGACAAATCTTTTAAGTTAACTCTGAGGTAAAAAGAAATAACCTGCCATTCTGCAAGTGGGCCATAATATTACTTCAAAGTCGTTGAAATGCAATAAAACTCGTCTAAACCAAATAAGTACACGATGGAAGCATTAAATTAGATAAAAGTAAGGCGCGACAACCTCCTTTTCATTTTTAACAGACTTGCGAGACGGGACCTACATGTTTTATGCCGACTCCGAACGGCATCTGGAAGGCAGATAAGTTTTTACTGAGAAGCTTTTCATGGCAGAAATTTACACGGACTGCTTGCCGCGTCACTGTTGAGGGACAACCCTTCTTAGAACAATTTCCTTCTAATTGAAAAAACTTGTTTCTAAAATTTTGATGTTGCTTTGTACGGAGCCTGAACCCAGGAGCTTTAGTGTGGTAAGTGGAGCGCGCTATCGCCATATCACTTCGGAATCAGGTACTATTGTGATATCAAGGACTTCCTAATACATTGTTGTTGTTGTATTAACGATAAAGATACTCCCCGAATACTTTGGGGAGCATTGTCGATTTTGATGGTCGTTTGGCGGATATATGTAGATCCGGTACGTTCCGGTAACAAAGCACCATTAAGGTACTAGCCCGACCATCTCGAAAACGATTTATATGACCACATTAAACTTTCTAGGCCATCCCACCGTTCCCACCCCCAGGGTTTTGCCTGGAACAAGGTAAGAAAAAAACATTAAAATTACTCTTAACAAGAAAACATGCCCTCGGTTTACCTTCTAAATGAGTGCTGATAAAGTTGCAGCTTCTGCCCCGCAGACCTTTTGCGCCAGCCCGCGGAAATTTCGCTTTAATCTTTGCACGCTTGTATTCGATCGGGATTTGATTAGGCCTTATCTTTACTTGGCTTTGTCAAGTTGAATTAATCCAAAAATGTGTTGGTATTTCCAATCCCCTCGAGGTTTTCCTAAGACGCTGCTCATACTGGTAAATTTTTGACTTTAGCTTCACCTATCACAATAAGCATCGAAATTCGGTATAGTATAAATCCCAGAGGTTTCAAGTAGATATCAAATATACTCGTGGCGAACGAAAATTACTACATCCAAACCGGCTTGATATATGGCGCTCAGAAAAAGAACACCTCTATTAGCTATAATAGCCCCAAATGCGGTAGGAAAAGACTCGATTTGCGTCAGTCTTCTAAAAAAAGTAATGATTTACACTGGATGTTGTAAGCCGAAATCCCATAAGTATGTGGAATGTTCATTCACGATGATGATGGTATATTCACAAAATCACTTATCTGACGCATACTACCACCCTTTTCGCTCAACTGTGTGGCGGAAACGTGATTTTTCAACCAACATTCAGTTTAATTAAACAGGCTCATTCCATTTGAGGACACCCGGTCCGCGCAGAACATGATTTTTGATTTCGATGAAATTTTAATATGTTTTTCTTTGGTCAAAATAATGAAACACGTGTTTTTTTTGGCTAAAAAAATTAGTTTTTCGGATTGATCGGCAATGGAATTCGATAAAATGCAATCGATATTTTAATCACCTATTTCTTCAACTGGCCGCCGTGGTGTGATGGTAGCGTGCTCCGCCTACCACACCGAAGACCCTGGGTTCTCGCCCCGGGCAAAGCAATATCAAAATTTTAGAAACAAGTTTTTTCAATTAGAAGAGAATGTTTCTAAGCGGGGTCGCCCCTCGGCAGTGTTTGGCAAGCACTCCGAGTGTATTTCTGCCATGAAAAGCTCTCAGTGAAAATTTATCTGCCTTGCAGATGCCGTTCGGAGTCGATATAAAAAAATAAGTAGGTCCCGTCCCGCCAATTTGTAGGAAAAATTAAAAGGAGCACGACGCAAATTGGAAGAGACGCTCGGCCTTAAATCTCTCCGGAGGTTATCGCGCCTTTCATTTATTTATTTATTTATTTTTTCAACTGTCAATAACAATAACAAAAAAAAAAGATTTACTTTTTTTGGTATATTAATTTTTGAAAAAAAATCATAAATTTTTACTAAATACTAAAAAAAAATTTCCTATTGTTTAAAAATTTGTATAAAAGTAAAAGGATTAACTAACATTTCAAAGAAAAAATCATAAAAATCGGTTAATTTTTGACAAAGTTATTGACAGTTGAAAAAATAGGTGAATCGATCAATCCGAAAAACTAATTTTTTGAGCCAAAAAAAAAGCACGTGTTTCATTGTTTTGACCAAAGAACAACATATTAAAACTCCATCGAAATCAAAAATCATGTCCTGTGCGGACCGGGTGTCTTCAAATGGAATGAGCCAACAGAAAATAATTTTGAGGCTCCGTTGTGAGTTACTTTGGCTTCCATAAATTTTATATAACTCAGTATTATTCCCTGCCGATAATTTAAATATTTCTCCTAAGTGACTCCACCATATACAACCATTTTAACAACCATCAACACGCTTACACACTTCTATGCATACAAATGCAGGTTCCTTCCACTCAAAAAACCCTGAACTATTTTGTAATAAATCATTTAGTATACATAACAATGATTTGTCATAAAGCTAAAATAGCCAATAAACTAATTATTACAGATTTTAGTTGAACAATAAATGAATGCACATACACATGTTTACTTGTTCACACATACATATGTACCTATGGAAGACCAAATGCAAGTACATAATTATCCAAGGCAAACCATTAAGCGCATCACTACAATTATGAGATTTAAATTTTTATGGTTATTTCAACAAAAATGTAAAATGAAATGAATAAAACATCAAATACTTGAACTTGTGATGTACTCATACTTACATACATAAAAAAAACTATCAACAAATATAAAAAAAATTAAATAAGAAAAAAATTTATATTCGTAAGATGAGCAAATAGGAAATTAAAAGTCGTCAAACGTTGTCGTTAACATTGTTATGCTACAATTGAAATCGCAATTGAAAACCATAAAAAATGCGGTAATGTCAGCAGCAAGAGCAACAATCAAACCGCACGCGCAGACACACACATACACACATATAAAGCAACCGTGTAGTAGCCACCCGTGGCTAACAAAAATTGCCTAGAGCAAAAAAAACACAAAAACAAAAATGTGTTGAAATATCTAAAAGCATCCACAGCAAATGGCACCTGTGTTCCGTCATTCTGCGTTTTCATCAATCCATATTTTATAGCAATTTTTAATTTTTTTTCGGCTGCTTTTTTATTTGTGTGCGTTTTTTACGAGTAAGTAAACTCATTTGTTATTTTTGTAATTATTGTGTTTTGCACGCAGTAAATCAACTAATAAGCAATTAAGTAGACATAAAGTGCAATGAAGATGCGCCTGCCTATTATGCGACTAGGCGTAGACGCAAAAATACAAAACAAATTAAATGAAAACAAAACTTTAAAGTAATGCATTTGCGCATGCGTAGATAATTTTCAATTACTTTGAGCTTTCTGTACAACTGCGATTCATATGGCACTAATTGGCAGTTTCGTAAACGAAGGTGGACCAACAACTACATATGTTCCTGGACTTGACACCACCGCAAACAGACATAATAGTTTGACTTACTTTGTTTTGTTGATTTTCCGACAGGGTGGATAAATGATGTATATTGGAACGATTTTCCGTCATCCCTTGTCAAATGTGGTTTCCAGAGGCAAAGGTTTGTCTCGAAACCAAATTTGACAAGGGGTGACGGAAAATCGTTTCAATATACATCACATCATATTTTATTATACTCAGTTGAGCAGAGCTCACAGAGTATATTAACTTTGATTGGATAACGGTTGGTTGTACAGGTATAAATGAATCGAGATAGATATAGACTTCCATATATCAAAATCATCAGGATCGAAAAAAAATTTGATTGAGCCATGTCCGCCCGTCCGTCCGTCCGTCCGTTAACACGATAACTTGAGTAAATTTTGAGGTATCTTGATGAAATTTGGTATGTAGGTTCCTGAGCACTCATCTCAGATCGCTGTTTAAAATGAACGATATCGGACTATAACCACGCCCACTTTTTCGATATCGAAAATTTAGAAAAACCGAAAAAGTGCGATAATTCATTACCGAAGACCAATAAAGCGATGAAAGTTGGTCGGTGGGTTGACTTTATGACGCAGAATAGAAAATTAGTAAAATTTTGGACAACGGGCGTGGCACCCCCACTTTTAAAAGAAGGTAATTGAAAATTTTGCAAGCTGTAATTTGGCAGTCGTTGAAGATATCATGATGAAATTTGGCAGGAACGTTACTCCTATTACTATATGTATGCCTAATAAAAATTAGCAAAATCGGAGAACGAACACGCCCACTTCTAAAAAAAAATTTTTTTTAAGTCAAATTTTAACAAAAAATTTTATATCTTTACAGTATATAAGTAAATTATGTCAACATTCAACTCCAGTAATGATATGGTGCAACAAAATACAAAAATAAAAGAAAGTTTCAAAATGGGCGTGACTCCGCCCTTTTTCATTTAATTTGTCTAGGATACCTTTAATGCCATAAGTCGAACAAAAATGTACCAATCCTTGTGAAATTTGGTAGGGGCTTAGATTATAGGACGATAACTGTTTTCTTTGAAAATGGGCGGAATCGGTTGAAGCCACACCCAGTTTTTATACACAGTCGACCGTCTGTCTTTCCGCTCGGCCGTTAACACGATAACTTGAGCAAAAATCTATATATCTTTACTAAACTCAGTTCACGTACTTATCTGAACTCCCTTTATATTGGTGTAAAAAAGGCCGAAATCCGACTTTGAACACGCCCACTTTTTCGATTTCGAAAATTACGAAAAATTAAAAAAATGCCATAATTCTATACCAAATACGAAAAAAGGGATGAAACATGGTAATTGGATTGGTTTATTGACGCAAAATATAACTTTAGAAACAAATTTTGTAAAATGGGTGTGACACCCACCATATTTAGTAGCAGAAAATGAAAAAGTTCTGCAGGGCGAAATAAAAAACCCTTGAAATTTTTGTCAGGAATACTGTTCGTGGTATTATATATATAACTAAATTAGGGATATCCAACAGATGATGTTCTGGGTCACCCTGGTCTACATTTTGGTCGATATCTGGAAAACGCCTTCACATATACAACTAAAACCACTCCCTTTTAAAAGCCTCATTAATACCTTTAATTTTATACCCATATCGTACAAACAAATTCTAGAGTCACCCCTGGCCCACCTCTATGCCGATATCTCTAAAAGGCGGCCACCTATACAACTACCCCCACTCTCTTTTAAAACCCTCATTAATACCTTTAATTTGATACCCATATCGTACAAACAAATTCTAGAGTCACCCCTGGCCCACCTCTATGCCGATATCCCGAAAAGGCGTCCACCTATAGAACTAAGGCCCACACCCTTTTAAAATACTCATTAACACATTTCCTTTGATACCCATATCATACAAACACATTCTAGAGTCACCCCTGGTCCACCTTTATGACGATATCTCGAAAAGGCGTCCACCTATAGAACTAAGGCCCACTCTCTTTTAAAATACTCATTAACACCTTTCGTTTGGTACCCATATTGTACAAACATATTCTAGAGCCACCGCTGGTCCACCTTTATGGCGATTTCTCGAAAAGGCTAACTAAGCCCCACGCCCTTTTAAAATACCCATTAACACCTTTCATTTGATACCCATATCGTACAAACACATTCTAGAGTCACCCCTTATCCATTTTTATGGCGATATCTCGAAAAGGCGTCCACCTATATAACTAAGCCCCACGCCCTTTTGAAATACTCATTAAAACCTTTAGTTTCATCCCCAAATTGTACAAACGCATTCTAGAGTCACCCCTGGCCACCTTTATGGCGATATATCCAAAAGGCGTCCACCTATAGAACTAAGCCCCACGCCCTTTTGAAATACTCATTAACACCTTTCGTTTGATCCCCATATTGTACAAACGCATTCTAGAGTCACCCCTGGTCCACCTTTATGGCGATATCCCTAAATGGCTTCCACCTATAGAACTATGGCCCACTCCTTGTTGACTGTGACACGAGAAGTTCGCAGTAAATCCTATGGACAGATGTCCATCGAGACTTCGAGATCTATAGAAAGGAAGCTGCTTAATTTCGTTACCAGAATAATGCGGGCGGAACAAAGTAAACTTTTACCGCTACTCGATTCATCAGATACGATAGCGTTAAGTTGACAGCTGAAGTATTAATGCATTCAAGTAGTTTGACTTTTTTCAAACTTGCAAACACGCCGAAACTGTTGCATAAACCTAAAATACCAACCGATAGACCTAATAATGGAAATATTCGAAGATACGAGACACGTATTCGCCGATGGAGCCAAACTAATGGAACCGGGTTGGGCTATTTTGGGGATAATTTTGTGACCATCTCCGGACCGATTTAGCGCCAATTGTGAGATCATTTAGGGCTAATTATTAATCATTTTAGGGCTGTAACGGCATCGATTCGAGACTACATTCGGATCCATTAGGGACCATTTCGGGATTGTTTACGAATTTTGGGACTTTTTCGATATGGATTCGAATCAGTTCGTGAGTATTTTGCAAATGGTTTTTATAAGAACAGGCAAAATATAGAAAAAAAATAAAATTTTTGATTGAGCGAAATTTAATGTTCTATTTTCTTCATCTTGTCATGGCTAAACTTAAACCAACGTACAAACGGCGCCTTTGGCGACAAGATCGAAAGCGGGTTAATAAAAATCAGCTTCGCCATAGTACTTGACGTGGTTTTCTGTAAAACCAAATCCGAACATAGAATGTAACCAAATTGATGACGCCATGAACGACTACGGGCAAAGTGCCAGTTCCCAGGAGGGGAAATAACGACTCCGATCATTACCTTGTAACAGTCAATATGCGTACAGCCGATGTTATCTTCTAGTTAGTAGGTAGATACCTTTCATCTTTTCCGTCAGATTCATCGAAGGCCGATAAAAGTTTTCTGAGAAGTTTTTCACAACAAAAATACACTTGGAGCGCTCTTTAAATCACTTCCGAAGGTTAAACTCGTTAAAAAAAATATTTTCAAGTAATTGCGTTATTACCTGAGAGACAACTTAAAAATGGGACCTTCATTATAATAGGCCAGCAAAGGTTGAATAAGCTGGTTTGTGCGAGCTCACATAGACTGAATGAGTGCTCAGTATTTACGACAGCAAAAGTTTCTATGCATTCTTATTTAATAGTGCTACTGTACATTTTACAAGTTCTACTTTAGGCGAAGCTGATCTCAGTGAACCCACATCTTGGGATTTTCAAGTTGACATTATTTTTACTTTTCCAAGTACTTTACATTTTAATTGAATTATCTTAATCTTATAAGCCATTCAAACTCTTTACAAATCGCTTATAATTAAAAACAACCGGATCTTCATTCATGGCGAAATTTCCCATTAAATTGTTATTGTATGTGAAACGGAAAAAATTTCAATAAAATCAAATAAGTGTCTTGTTATACGAATTATGAACTATTTATGCAAACACCGCAAATTGTACTTGAGTACATGAAAATAAAATTGTTAATGAAATGAGTGCTTCGAACAAATTGCAAACTTGAACTTAGAGGCGTTCGAGTGGAATACAAAAATATTTTATAAACCGACAAAAAAAATCAACATCAAAGTAGTTAACCACCAACACCTTGAACATCTTACAGATCAGTGCATACGAATTACGAATTTAGTTTTAGATTGATATATATTTACATTTAAATACTCGCTCTAACGGCTTTTCCATGCACATGAGCGTTTAGCTTTGGTGGTGCTACGGTTTGTTGCTTTGTACACTTTAAACCTTTTTTTATACCTTTCATGAAATTTAAATGGTATGTTAATTTTGTCACGAATCTCAATATTGTTAGTCCTTAAAGCAAAAGAGACCGACCTACAAATAAGTATACCGAAATGATCAGGGTAAAGAGCTGAGTTGATTTAGCCATGTCCGTCTGTCAGCTTGTATGCAAACTTTCGAGATAACTTGATGAAATTTGGTGAGCGGGCATATTTAGGTCTCCGACTAAACATCTGTCGGAACCGGCCCGATCGTACCACTATAGCATATATCCCCCATGCAACTGAGTTTTCAGAAAAGAAGGTTTTTGTCATATCTTCCACAATTTATCACATTGAAGCTTCAAACTTCAGCATATATTTTAGCAGCCAGAACCTCCAAATTTCACCATATGCTTTCGTATATAGAAGATATTGTTGACTGAAAATTTCGAAGAGATCGTTCATATATATAGCATATGTCCCTACACCCGATTGTTCAAAAAAGAAATTTTTCGCAATTTTTTCACCATTTTAACAGCTAGAAGCTTCAAATTTCATCAAATCCTTACGTTTACGTTATATATTGTTGAGATAAGTGATTCTTTGTCATAGCTATTTCATGCAGACCACAAAAAACGAGAAACTTTGCATCCTCACATAAATTACATACCTATTTGTATACCTTTCAAGAACATGAAATGGTATATTAACTTTGATCCGATGTTTATAACGTTGAGAAAGCCGTTTCCGAGATGTATAAGTATACCGCGTTGATCAGGGCGACGAACTGAGTTGATATAGCCATGTCCGTCTGTCCGTCCGTCTGTCTGTTTGAACGCAAGCTAGTCCCTCAAATTTTGAGATATCTCAATGAAATTTGGCACAAGGATGTATTTTTGTATTATATTAGACATTTGTCGGATCCGGTAGGATCGGACCACTATAACACATATATCCCATACAACCGATTGTTGCATCCTCGAACAAAGTGCCTACCTATTTTTATACCTTTCATGAACATGAAATGGTATATTAACTTTGATCCGATGTTTGTAACGTTAAGAAATATAGAAGATAGACTCACCAATAAGTATACCGAGTTGATCAGGGCGACGAACTGAGTTGATATAGCCATGTCCGTCTGTCCGCCCGTCCGTCTGTCCGTCCGTCTGTCTATTTGAACGCAAACTAGTCCCTCAAATTTTGAGATATCTCAATGAAATTTGGCACAAGGATGTATTTTTGTATTATATTAGACATTTGTCGGATCCGGTAAGATAGGACCACTATAACATATATCTCCCATACAACCGATTGTTCAGATAAGACGATTTTGGTCATTCCTGCCGCAATTTAGAAAGTATAAACGTGAAACTCGGTGATATATATTCTAATATATCATAGAAGATATCCTGAAAAAATCACTTTGATCGGAGCTATGTGCATATAGTATATACATATCCGGCGGCCACCGTGGTGTAATGGTAGCGTGCTCCGCCTACCACAACGTATGCCCTGGATTCGCACCCCGGGCAAAGCAACATCAAAATTTTAGAAATAAGGTTTTTAAATTAGAAGAAAATTTTTCTAAGCTGGGTCGCCCCTCGGCAGTGTTTGGCAAGCGCTCCGGGTGTATTTCTGCCATGAAAAGCTCTCAGTGAAAACCCATCTGCCTTGCAGATGCCGTTCGGAGTCGGCTTAAAACATGTAGGTCCCGTCCGGCACATTTGTAGGGAAAATCAAGAGGAGCACGACGTAAATTGGAAGAGAAGCTCGGCCTTAGATCTCTTCGGAGGTTATCGCGCCTTACATTTATTTTTTTTTTTTTATATACCTATCCGAGAAACTTGGTGATATATATTGTAATATATCATAGAAGATATCCTGTAAAAATCAATTCGATCGGAGCTATATATAATATATATCCCATACAACCGATCGTTCAGATAAGGGGGTTTTTTGCCATTTTTTTTTTTTTATATTTGTCTTAAAAATTGTTTAGGTATGTACATCTCTTCACTATATATTTCTTATCTTATACATCCGATTATTTGGAGATTACTAACGGGATAAGGTTGTTGTTCAGCACCATTCATGAAAGGTATGAAGTCTTTGTCACAGCCGAATACAGTCCTGTCCTTACTTGTTTTACAATTACTTTTTCCGCCTAGGTATGTATGTAGATTTCATTACCTTAGAATCGAACATTAAAAGTTCATTAAAACGGCATTTTTATGCGTTTTGTCTAATTTATTAAACGCCAATTAACAAATCAACAATGTTGGTAGCAGCAAGATGACAATGTGCACACAGACAGTTGCGAGAACGAAAATATCAGTGGAAGAGCAAAGGAATGGCTGAACAATACGGGACTGGAGTTGGCTAGCCAATAGCTAGAAGTGGTATTTGTAAGCTCCAAACGGTCGGCGAACGAGTTTGTCTTAACTGTTGGGTATCATCAAATCATTTCAAAAGATTCTCTAAAATACTTAGGAGTACCCGTTGACTCTAAGTGAACTTTCAAAAAGCACTTGAGATTGGTGGAAGAGAAAATTAGCAAAGTTAATGGAGCACTTCTGTCAATAATGCCTGGCATTGGTGGTTCTAGCGAAGCTACCCGTCAGCTATTGTCCAAAGTAACTAGCTCGATAATACTATACACAGCAGCAGTGTGGTATGGATCTAAATGGAGCCATCAAAAATATATATTAGTAGCACACCGACTTGCAGCTACAAGAATAGGAAGTGCTTATCGGGCGGTGTCCGACGGCACAATGCTGGTCCTAACCAGGAAAATCCCAGTGGACTTATTCGCAAGCAAAAGGGCCGATATGTATAACACCAATAACGAGCGACCATCTGAAGAGGCCAAGAAAATAGCAAGGACGCTAACATTAGCTAAGTGGCAAGAACGGTGGGAGGCCTCGCGTAAAAGGCGTTGGACCTTCACATTAGTTTGGGACGTAGTTCAATGCAATGAGCGAAAGCACGGCGAACTGAACTACCATATCATGCAGATACTGAGTAGACATGACAGTTTCAAGTGTTTTTGGAAGCGTAAGATAGAGGAAGATCCTCTTTGCCAATTTGTATCACGGAGTAAGAAAACGCGGAACACGCCATGTTCCACTGCCCCCGTTTTCAAGAGGAAAGACCCAACTTGTATAGAGTTTTTGGGGAGAAACCTACCACGAGAAATTTAGTATCACAAATGTGCAACAGGAAGAAATGCCAGACTGCAGTGAGCAAAATGGCAGAGCGCAGAGAAATGCGCAGGCGAAGCAGTAGCGCTTAAATCGACACTCAGAGAAAATAGCGGGAACCTGGACGCATGGATAACAGTAGGCTCTTGAAAAATTAGGAATATGGAACGCTACCCCGAAGTGATGCGAAAGTGGTACCCGCGTGGGCGACGGTTCCAAAATTATGGTGCACTAAGCATTTTACAGGCCTCCCGCAAAAAAAAACAAGTAAGGAAGGCTAAGTTCGGGTGTAACCGAACACTAAATACTCAGCTGTGACCTATGGAGACAAAATAAGGGAAAATCACCATGTAGGAAAATGCACCTAGGGTAACCCTGGAATGGGTTTGTACGATATGGGTATCAAATGAAAGGTGTTAATGAGTATTTTAAAAGAGCGTGGACCTTAGTTCTATAGGTGGACGCCATTTAGGGATATCGCGATAAAGGTGGACCAGGGCTGACTCTAGAATTTGTTTGTACGATATCGGTATCAAAGGAAAGGTATTAATGAGTATTTTAAAAGGGAGTGGGCCTTAGCTCTATAGGTGGACACCTTTTCGAGATATCGCCATACAGGTGGACCAGGGGTGACTCTATAATGTGTTTGTACGATATGGGCATCAAATTAATGGTATTAATGTGGGTTTTACAAGCGATTGGCCCTTAGTTGTATTTGTGAAGGCTTGTTCGAGATATCGACCAAAATGTGGACCAAGGTGACCCACAACGTCATCTTTCGGGTACCGCTAATTTTTTATATATGTAATACCACGAACAGTATTGCTGCCAAGATTCCAAGGGCTTTTGATTTCGCCCTGCACAACTTTTTCATTTTCTTCTACTTAATATGGTAGGTATCACATTACAAAGTTTTTTCTAAAGTTATATTTTGCGTCAAAAAAACCAATCCATTCACCATGTTTCACCCTTTTTCATTCTTGGTATAGAATTATGGCATTTTTTTCATTTTTCATAATTTTCGATATCGAAAAAGTGGGCGTGTTCATTGTCGGATTTCGTGTTTGCAGACGGACGGATGGACGGACATGGCTAAATGAATTTCTTTTTTCACCCAGATCATTTTGATATATAGAAGTCTATATCTATCTCGATTAGTTTATGCCGTTACGGATTACCGTTATGCGAACAATGTTAATATACTCTGTGAGCTCTGCTCAGCTGAGTATAAAAAAAACAGCAGTAGTATTTTGTACCAAATTGCGTCAATAACATGCTTCGGCTCTCATATTCGATAATTTAGGAAAAAGATTAGGTTAGGTTGAACTGACTGGTCAACAAAGGCCTCATATAGGCTATGTATTCATAGCATGTGCCTCCAAAAATTAAAAGTGATAACCATTCCGTATACAGAATAATATCAACATAGTCCAGCGAATTAAAACGCGGCGGCTGCGCTGGCTAGGTCATGTTATGCGAATGAATGATAACCATCCGGCCAAGAAAGTGTTTCTGTCGCAACCCGCCTATGGAAGCAGAGGTAGAGGGCGGCTCCCACTCTGCTGGAAGGACCAGCTGGAAAAAGAATGAAATTCCCTTAGTGTGACCAATTGGCGCCAGTTGGCGGAGCGAAAAAGCGACTGGTGCGCCTTGTTGGACGGTCATAAACGGTTAACCGCCAATTAAGTAAGTCAGTAAGTAAGTATAGGATCTACTGCATCGACGCAATAAACAGCAGACTCGAGCCCTTCCTGTAATTTGGGACCATCGATATACACGTGTATAGTATGTTCTGCCATTTCCGCACCCTTTTGCTCCAACTCTGTCACTCCAACATCTTGTATGATCTGCGCTTAAGCTGCCCGGAAGCCTTAAGCCTGGTTGCAGTTGCTAGCGCTATATTTTTGGCCATTAGGTTTGCAGGCGGTATGAGCAGAATGACATTAAATGATCCTGTCGGTGTAGTTTTCAGGGCTTTCCTAATGCTTATTATTGATTATCTACATATTTTTTTATTTATTTATTTATTTATTATTAAAGTCGACGACAAATTATTGTCGACTGCATAATATAAAAGATATATAAATATACAACTCAAAAGATAAAATTTAAGATATATCGAGATTTCAACAATGTTATATTACAAACAAATATATTGTAACGAATTTTTATTTGCAAATCCTCTTATTTGCAATCCTCTGCTAAGTTCGAATCACTAAACTGTTGAATAAATAACTCCAATATTGAATGATGGAAAAATGGCCTTTATTAAGTACTTCACAATAACACTCAAACTGTGCAACGAATAGCTTAATAACCAAACTGATATCTTAAAGGAAACTGACTTTCAAAATAATAGTGCTATTGCTCGCTAGATATCGTCTTACTCGTAACTGCTTGACAATTCAAATCAAACTGAATTACTTCTTACTCGCTGGCGCCGCTTTTATAGTTTACGCTGCATACTTCTAGGCTCTTCGATTTCCAGAAGTTACTAGTTGTTTCGGCTACAAAATCGCCAGCCACAACTACGTACACAAATTATTGCTCTCTCTTGTGACAACTCAGATAAGGTATATGCATGTCTTTGTAGTTTACAGTCTCCCGCACACACATAAGCGTATAAGTAAATTCATCGGTGTGTGACATCTCATCTCTTGCTGCCTTGTATGTAAATGTTGCTCGTCGGAATGTGTACATATGTGTAGACGCAATTATTTATTCGTTTATGTAGATACATAATGATTGAATTATTGATGTGCATTCACGTCACTGCTTAGATCGGCTTAGAGCTGGCAGCACTCCTTAGTTTTGCTAATATTCGTAACAATATTGTTACGAATATTAGCAAAACTAAGGAGTGCTGCCAGCTCTAAGCCGATGCTAAGCAGTGACGTGAATGCACATCAATAATTCAATCATCATGTATCTACATAAACGAAATAATAACTGCGTCTACATATATGTACCATGTACATATACGAGCAGCGGAGAGTCAATGCACAAATACATGCATATATCTGAGATACTCCTATAAGTATGCAATGAGAAAAACTATAAAATTGTGCAATTTTAGTTATAGCTGAGAAGTTTGAGAGCTCATGGACAATGCTAGTAGATTCTAGAGAATGCGAACGAGGAAACCAAAGAGTATAAAAGGCGAAAGATGTAGAGGCGCTGTAATTCAGTTTGATTTGAGTTGTCAAGCAGTTACGACTAAGACGATATCTAGCGAGCAATAGCAGTATTATTTTGAAAGTCAGTTTCATTTGAGCTATCAGTTTGGTTATTAAGCTATTCGTTGCACAGTTTTAGTGTTATTGTGAAGTATTTTAATAAAGGCCATTTTTCCATTATTCAATATTGGAGTTATTTATTCAACAGTTTAGCGATACGAACTTAGCTAAAGGGCAAATAAGAGGATTTGCAGCAAATTCGTTACAATATATTAATGAACATTACTCTTTAATTTCGGAATATAATAATAATAAGAAATATGAGCAGAAATAAGATCTTATACCGAGATCTTATACTGGCGGAATGCATCAGATTCCGCTCAGCATGATTTCGGAATGCAGTGGATTCCAATCTTCCTGTTGGAATGCAACAAGATTCCAATCAGCATGTCATGGGAATCCGGCAGTGCTAAGAGTAGTGTAATGAGAATACGCCATCACACGGCATAAAAAAGTAACATGACCTGTGTTGTTGGAATGCACCGGATTCCAATCAGCTCGATGCCTGACCCATAAGATTATACTGCCGGAATGCATACGATTCCGGTCAGTGACTCATGAAAAAAGATATTTTTACGTTGTTGGAATGCACCAGATTCCAATCAACACAGTACTGTCTTGCTCCTTCTTAAACGAGATAGTTCCTGTTTTTTATGGAAGAAATAAAATGCCGGCAAATTAAATTAGCTTGTATCTCTTAAATTAGATAGGCAAGTATTGCATTACGTATAGTGGCAAAAGTACATTCAAGACTGATACAGCTATACAAGTCATTGTAGTGCGCGCACCAGATAAGAAGAGGATTATTTTTAGCAAAGTTTCGTCGACAAAGGGGTAAATAGAAAGGAACGTAGTGTCTGGATACTCTAGGGGGAACCGCAAAAAACAAGAAGCTGAGAAGGTCCGCAGAATCAATTTCTCCAATAATGAGCTTATGGATGAACAATACCCCCAGTAATATTCTCCGATTTTCCAGAGTGGGCAAGTTAATAAGAAGAAGTCTACTTCCGTATGGAGGAAGGTGGAGACTTGAGTCTCAATTAAGGCCGCGCAATGCAAATATCAAAAATTGCTTTTGAACTGACTCAAGACGCTGTATATGCTTTTGAGAAACAGGGGACCAAACGCATGAGCAATACTCGAGTATTGGACGAACCAGCGATGTGTAAAGAACCTTACGCTTTGTTGGCAATGGATGAAATATGCATGTTAAAATTCAATTTCGGATCAAAAAGAACACCTTGATCATTTGCAATACATATACGCTCCAAATGCGTACCATCTATTACATAAGGTTTCAATGCTGGCTTCACTCGGTGAAATGTCATATGCTTACATTTAGAGCAATTTAAAGCTAGTAAATTTGTTGGGCACCAACATTGGAACGAGTCCAAGTCGGCCTGAAGAAGATCCAAGGAACTCAAATCGGTAAGACAGTAAGTGTAGCAAAGTTTTACATCATCCGCATACATTATAGTATGGGAATATAATATAGTCTGTGGCAAGTCATTAATGAAAAGGGCGAAGAGAAAAGGGCCTACCTGACTTCCCTGGCGTACTCCGGAGGAAATTCCGAACGATTCCGACAGGTTACACTTGAACAGGACTTTTTGGGTCCGGTTAGAAAGATAGCTTTTCAGCCACATTAATAGGTGAAACGGAAAGCCCAGTAAATCAAGCTTATGAATAAGTAACTCATGGTTGACGGTATCAAATGCTTTGCTGAAGTCCGTGTAGATGACATCCGTTTGCTTGTTCGCTAAAAATCCTTCCATAACTATAGAGGTGAATACAAGCAAATTTGTAGTGGTTAACCTTTGACGAATGAAACCGTGTTGGCATGGAGATAAAAGACTAGAACACTGATATTGGAGTTGACTGGTAACAATCTGTTCAAAGACTTTAGGAATGACTGAAAGTTTAGCAATACCCGTGTAGTTTTCAACTTTTGACTACCTTATGCAGGGGTATAATAAAAGACTGTTTCTTAAGTGCCGGGAATGACGCAGATCCCAGAGATAGCTCAAATAATTTTAAAATAGGCTCATACATGTTTTCGGCGCATTACCTAAGCACGCAACTAGGAACACCGTCCGGTCCCAGAGAAAAGGTGGGCTTCAAAGATTGAAGACTCTGAAGAACAATATTACCATCAATAGCAGGATTCCTAATGGAATTCGAGCTATCTAAGCGATAGGGATACTGACCGGAATGAAAACCACTGGATGAATACGTGGACTTAGAGAACTCAGAAAATAGTTCAGCAACGTCGTCATCAGTGCAAGCTTTTTTACCTCCAAAGGTTAATGGGGAAGGATACCCAGAAGTTTTCCGCTTTGAATTTACAAAACTGTAAAACTTTTTTGGATTCCTAAAAAATTGGGCTTTACAACAACTCAAGTAGTTTTTATAACAAAGCTGATTAAGACGGTGAAATTTAGAACGATCTATTAGATATTTAGAGAGGTCTGCAGATGCTCCAGATTTCTTGAATCTCTTACAAAGCCTAGATTTAATGTTATTAAGTCTGATAAGTTGCCTTGAAAACCAAGGGGGCTTATTCGAACATAGGGTATAGCGAGTAGGAATGCAGGTATCAAAGAAGCCATCAAGCGTACTGTAAAATATAAAGATAGCCGAATCGACATCAGTGCAAGCATAGAGATCCGACCAATCATGGGAAGCCAACAGATCATTGAGCATAATGAAATTCGCTTTGTAGAAGCATCTAGATCGGGGACGAGACTGTACTTGAATCCTACGGGGTAGGCTGATATCAAGTGATATCTCTAGCGTAGGGTGAAGAGGGTCTTCTGGAAGGGATAAAGGTGGGATTTGCGTAAGGGCAGTACCCACCGAGCCATCCACAAATACTAAATCCAGCATTTTATTTCCACTATTTGGAACATTGTTAATCTGTAAAAGAGATGAGTCTAACAAGCAATTGAGAAACTCCTGTTGAGCAGTGGGAGTTAAAAAGTTTGAATCACTTATATTAACCCAACTAACTGTTGGCAAGTTAAAGTCACCAACAACAACAAGTCGATCGTTATCTCCCAACTGCGAATGCAAATCGCAGATGGCCGAGCTATGACAAGCATAAACATCCATATCCGAACGAGGTGGTATATACGAACAGCAAACAATTACGCTATAGCTACCGAATGAAAGCCTACCTGCTATGAATTCGATATGAGAGATATTGTCCAGCGAAATCAGCTCAGATGATAGGTTAGATTCAACAGCAATAAGGACACCTCCAGCTCTAGAGATGCGATCACGCCGATAAACAGCATATTTATTTGAAAAAACCTCAGAATTGTAATTATCAGGCTTTAGCCAGGTCTCCGTAAAAGCTACAACTTGTGCAGAAAAGTTGAAAGAATTAAGGAAGAATGGAACAAGTTTTGATCGTAAACCACGAACATTTTGGTAATTAATGAGAAGACGGGACAGATCAGCAATTACCTTTGAGTTGTTATTACTGTTTTCAAGTTTTTTGGTATGTGTACTTTAAAACCCCGTAAGGTGTGGGCTTGACAGTTGCCGTAAATATCCGATGCAAGAACTTGAGAGATAGGCCCCAATGTGCATCTTAGCATTCTCTTGCATGCATATAGTATTGCGGCGACTTTTTTCGCTCTCTCTTGCTCATGCAGTTTCCACTACAACTTACTAACTAACTGGTATCCATCCTCGATATTTTGTGCTTTACTTTTCTTGCAGAGTTGCCCCTCCAAGCTTAGGCTTAGGGATAGTGTAGAGTAGGGACCTTATATTTCCTTGTGAATGAAACTATATTGTTTTTTAGGAGTTGGCGGCGCATGCGCTTCCCGAAGCGCCTGATCCATCAGAGGGCTGATTGTTGATGGACATCAGCCGCTTATGATGACTTAAACGTAACCTACACACGCCGTGAATTTAACTGGTCTTCTGTGGAATCGCCTAAGCAATTCGTTGATGACCAGCGTTGTTGTTGTTGTTGTAGCGATAAAGACACTCCCCGAAGGCCTTGGGGAGTGTTATCGATGTTGATGGTCCTTTGCCGGATGCATATCCGGTACGTTCCGGTAACAAGCGCCATTAAGGTATCTACTAGCCCGAACATCTCGGGGCCGATTTGGTATGACCACATGAAACTTTCTAGGCCATATCGCCCTCCCACCCTAGATCCATAAGGAACTTGAGGTCGCCAGAGCCTCGGCTGTTAAAGAAATAGAATTCGCCACGGGTAGGTGAGGTTGACAATTGGGTTGAAGAAGCTCTATATTGCGCTGACAACCCCTTTGGTATTTCAGTCGCCTCTTATGACAGGCATACCTACAGCGAGTATATTCTAAGACCCCAATCCGCTAGGGTGACCAGCGTCAACAGTATTGGTGATAATACCTCACCCTGCTGCTTTCCTCTGTTTACAAATTTTATGGCCTCGCAAGGACCTTATTTAAGAGGTCACTTCCATGAACTTTGTATTTGAAACTATACCAAAAACATTTTCGAAAAAAATAGAGATAAAAAAATTATGGAAAACAAAAAGGATTGAATTAAACCGACGAAATTTGCAAAAAACTGTCACCACTATTTTTGTGTTCGCAACTGTACGTGCATGCATACATAAGCGTTATATTGTAACAACTGTAATAAAAATTAGAAAAAAATGCAACGACAACTAAATTAAGTATAATAAATGGCTTCAATGATGAGAAGTTCAAGTAATGTATGGGTATTTTTAAACTCGCTATTGAGCCGTTATAGCATGATTTGTCCATAAAAAAAAATTACGGAAATCATAAAATCACAGTTTAAATTTTATTTAATACATGCGCTGATTGTGACGAAACTTCGCTGACATATCCAAAAATTTTGAGACTCATATGAAAAACTTATTCACTATTCCTTTAAAAAAAAATGTATTGATTATTGCGGCTAGTCCCTTCTCTACACCGATTAGCGCTAATGGCCTATTTTATTACCCCAGCCGTTAAATTAAAGCCTTGGAATCTATTATAAGAAGACTGATGAGCGCTCAAAAGCCGATAATGGACTCCCGCCTCACTACACCTGTGCCGTTAAATACGGATATTTTAGGTGCTCCATCATATATATTGCCGGCAGCAACTACAAGAGATATCGTGTTCTCTCCAGTGTGTACTGCAACTTAATGTATTCCTTTTATATGTTCCTCTTAAGCGTGGTTGGTGATCGTATTAAATTGCGTTATGGTCACATGTTTTCTGAAACTCTACAAATCTGCATCGCTTTCATCTTTTGTTAGTTTAGTAACCCCAGCACGGATATATGTCACCCTCGATGAGTCTAATTGGGTGTATAGACCTCCTTCACATTTGTTATATCAAGCAGCTGACCAAGCAGCCTTCATGTTATCATTAGAATTGGCCCCTGGATATGGGATTCACCAACCCGAGGCGAATCCTTTTACAAACATTAATGTGTTATACATATTGTGGCGAATATTAGCATTACTGTGCTGTTAGTAAATAATCACAACAATAAAAACAGCAAGCAGCCACACTTTTGTACATGTACACATTAAAGCAAGCAGCCACACTTACATACAAGGCGACGAAAAATATATCACATACATAACCAACGGCTTAAAGCAAAGGAATAATCTCACATACACATATGTAGTCATCAGCTAAGTGCAGAAATAGGTACTCACACATACACAAACACATATAGCTCAATTACCAAGCAGGAGATACAACAGTTCTAGAAAGTGAAACATCTAGACCTTAGGAGAAATATGCGGCTGAGGCAACAGAGAGTATGGAAGCAGGGTGAGTATTAGGCACGCTATTAGTTGTGAAGTATAAGTATGAGGTGAAGTACTACTTCCAAAGTTTTCTAAATAAAGAACATATTGCAATACTGAATATTGGAATTATTTATTCGACAGTTTAATGATTCCAACATTAGCAGAAGTGTATAATCATCAGAAATCCCCAAAATTCGTTACAATATATTTAGTAGCCGAGCCTCTGTCGCACTCACGTTCCTCATGGAAATAAAGAATGGAGGCGAAGGATGACCTAGCAGGCTGAGCTGGTACCTTGACGGTGCTTGTACTGGAACATATAGGATGTTTTTATTCGGCAAGGGATCACCAACATTGAAGACACTCACCAAAAGCTTCTGGGAGTGTTTTCTTAGAGGGAAGAAGAAGTCGCTAGATATCGCACAAGCTGGCTGCCTTTTTTCGCTACTTTTTAATGCTTAACATGCCCCCTGAATAGTTTTATTTCAGACACAAATACCACCGCTAATTGAAAGCGACGCATGGCATACATCTGTTCATGAAAAACTAAACTTCGAGTGTCTGAAGGAGTTCTCCAGCCATCCGATACACACTTTAATTAAGAAGATCTAACAGTTTGTTCCGAGGGCTGTAATTAGACGATTATATCATAAAAACTTATAAGGCGAACCTTTTTTTGTTAAAATATGAGAGCTAACATTAAGCAAGATACGGCAATATACGTACGTATGCTATTTCCAGACAAACTCTCGAAGAAACGATGGGATGCTGTTACCTTGATAAACAGAATGATCGCTTTCTCATTGCATATCACATTAGAAGCCTCTGCAGGGCTTAATGTAATTGTTGTTATTATCATAAAATTTGTTACCAAATATTTAATTTCGAGTCAGTGTACAGAATAGATATTTTATTATTATTTTCAACTAACCCAGCAGACATTGTGCTTCTCGAAAATATACTTGCTTTCGCTCTCAAAATATGTACTGTTTCCCTTTCTATTCTCCCGCTTTCCTCCCCAGACCAATCCTCGTCTTCTACATTCCCATCCTTTTCCTTCTTATATCCTAACTCCTTCTATGCCTTTTTATAATCCTATTTCTTTTTTTATTCGTATTCCTTTTCCAAGCTCGGTTTTAGCTTATATTCCAACTAAAGTTCGCAAACCAATAAAGGTGTTAATGTCCTTATCTGAAACTAAATTTGATCGCTGTCGGCATAGAGAGAACCTTCCTAGGACTGATAGACCGACATTTGTCAGAATTGCATTGCACTCAACCATAACGAGGCTCTGTATTTATGTTCTTCATTCCCAAAGCGTCATAACATTATTACAGTTGCTGATTGGAGCTAGATAGCATCTTTAGTGGGAGTATGGAGTGAGTGAGAAACAATAATTTTCAAAATAGCCATAAAGTCGAAGTTAAACAGGCCATAAATTCAATTGATCCGTCTACCACACCGAGGAAAGCAACATCAAAATTTTAGAAACAAGTTTTTCAATTAGAAGAAAATTTTTCTGAGCAGGGTTGCCCATCGGCAGTGTTTAGCCAGCACTCCGAATGTACTTCTGCCATCAAACGATCTCAATAAAAACTCAACTGCCTTGCAGATGCCGTCCGGAGTCGGCATTGAAAAAGTAGGTCCCTCCCGCCAATTTGTAGGAAAGATTAAGAGAAACACGACGCAAATTGAAAAAGAAGCTCTGCCTAAAATCTCTTCGGATGTTTTCGCGCCTTACATTTATTTTTCTTTTATTTTTTATAAATTCAATGCTCATTTAACTCCAACTCCATAACGTGAACTCCACTTATTGTCATTTAAGTGGTTTTAAACTGAATTAACCTTATGGCCGTTGATCTTATGTCACATCACACAGTACTAAGCAACTGGCCGCCAGCTACAAACCAGTAGCCCGCTTTAAGCCGGTTTTTTGATCGGCAGACGCTGCCAACTTTGATGAGCCATCAAACCGATTTGATCGAAATCGCCCAAAAAATATACTCCTTCTTACCATGAACTGAACAGTGCTAGGATAAAACGTGAGCTCAGAGGTCTAAACCCACAAGTTAACGGCACTTTGGAAAATGATCATGAGCAGCTCCATGAATAACTTCCTAAGTCAAGTTTAACTGCCTACTTATATCCTGTTGCGCTCAGAGCAGCGCTTAAATCAGGCCTTACCGAGGATCGTATCGTATGCAATATGCAATATGATGGCCTCCGATTTTTCATCAATGCACCGGCATATCTCATATATCACGTCGCCTTCTTGCGCACCAGAGGATACCTTAGATGACTTACTTTGCAATTGTACAATACCGAAGTAGATTGAAATATTTTTTGAGCTCCAAGGGAGCTTCTTAGATATTCAAACTCAAAGAGATGAATGAGTAAAATCGGAAGCTTTATACCATTTTAGCTTTTAACTATTCGGCAATCCTGTTTTTAATGGTTCTTATTGGTTAAGGACCAAAAATTCCCTGCCAGCAAGTACCTCCTTGCATTAGGTTAGGTTAGGTTAGAGTGGCCACCGGTGCGATCACCAGTGCACTTAGGCCCAAAAAGGACCCATTGCGATACCACGTGGATCTCTCCCCTACTTAAACCAACAGGTCGATTCAGCAAATGTCAGAAATTTCCTAGGTGGAAACTAAGCCAGATCACAAAGATCATTAAAAAAGGGAGATCCCAGAGATTTCTTCCTCTTGCGTCAAAGCGCAGGACAATCGCACAGAAAATTCTTGACTGTTTTTGCAGCACCTGCAGTAATCATTATAGGGAGCACCCAGCCGTTGTGCATGCTATGCCGATTGCTATGTGGCCAGTTATAGGTCCAACCACGAGAGATATGCCCCCCCCCCCCCCCCCCCAAGATAAAGGAGACTTCTTGTGCGTCTCACGTCCCATTCAGGCTACACGAGCTTAGTGTGGTAGCAGGATTCGAAATTGCTCCATCTCACACCCGCTTCCCTAAGGAAAATGATTTCAAAGTGAGCTTACAGGCAGCAGGCGGCATGCTCAATCCCTTCCAGGACGAAAAAAGCGGAACGGATGTGCCGCCTCTTGCAAGTTCGTCGGCCATCTTATTGCCGGTACATTCGAGTGTCCAGGAACCCATACCAGACAGAGGGAAGTTTGCTTAGCGATCTCGTTAAGAGATTTGCGGCACTTCTCAACTGTTCTGAACATACATGTGACCGATCCAAGCGCCGCCTGGCTATCATAGTAAATACAAATTTGATTATAACCGTGAACAGCATTTCTCAGGTGATCGACGGCCTCATTTATAGTAGCCACCTCCGCCTGAAAGACGCTGCAATAATCGGGTAGGCTAAAGAATAGATGCCACCCCAGTTCAGGTGCAAAGACCCCGCTGCCCACTTTTTATCCAGTTTGGAGCAGTCAGTATATCTCTGCAGCTTATAGCTCAGGTCCGGCGGCTCATTCAACCAATAATCCCTGTTCGGGATAACAACCTCATACTTCATATCGAAAAATACAGTCGGAGCGCAATAGTCCGACGAAGGCGAATCCAGATTCTTAAGTATGGCTGCATTGCCATCCACATTGTTTCTCCAGCTGGATAACTCTCGCAGCCGTAGAGCAGAAAAGGCCGTAAATTGCTTCGCCATTAAATCAATTGGCAACACATTAAAAAGAGCATCCAGCGCCGGTGTGGTGCACAGAGACTAGAGCACTTCTTTTGTACCTTCTGGAATACCTCCTTGCGTTATGGCTCATACTTTCCTTCTAGGCAAGAACTCTGCAGCTCGGTGTGGATAGGAAGTGTACTATCGCTTTGTATCGAAATAGGAAAATTTATCATTATTCGAATTTACGACTTAATTCCCACATGCTTTGTTAAAAAAGTGCAGAATTCATCTATAAACCTCTTAGTGATCTGTTTAACCTACCCACATAGCATATGGAAGATTAATTAAAGTATTAATCACCACAATAAGACATTTTTGACTCCTTTTGACGACTAAAAACTGGTGAGTCAATTCTGCGATCAAAGGTAGACTCGAAATCGACTCCCTCTTATGAATGAAATATGATTTATTGAAAAAGCAACAGCAAAATATAAAGCGATCACAAAAAATTATTAAAATAAGATTACAAATGGACTCTTAAATGTCTCGAGAAAGAATCGCAAAAGCTTTAAAACACACTTAAAAATTGTTCCCACAAGACTCATAAATGATGGTAAATATGACTCGAAAAAGACTAAATACTGATTAGAAATATGGCTTAAAAAAGGCTCACCAAGTATAGTCGCGCGTAGGTTACCACACCCGACGAGGGAGTCTCTTCTGATCAGAAAATGAGCGCATATATGCTTATTTTGATTATGCTGGAGACTCGAAAAAGACTGTAATATGATTAATAATTTGAAAAATGCTGGGTGGGTATCTTTGAAGTATGGAATTTTCCCGACGGCATGAAAGGAATCCTTTCTCATCCCTCTCCATAAAAGTGGCATTAAGTCGTCCATTGAAAACTATCGTGGCATAGCTAGACTGTCCGCTATTCCAAAGTTGTTCGAAGCAATCGTTACACATCACCTAACATTTTCGATTTCAACATTAATTGCAAGTTTTCAGCATGGGTTTTGTAAGGGCAAATCAACCATAACTAATTTACTTGAGTTCACAACTCACATTTCGAACGGGTTCAGAGAAAATCTTCACAGCGACGTTATATACACCGATTTTAGTAAAGCATTCGATAAAGTATGCCACTCTTTACTTGTATATAAACTCGGCATGCTTGGGTTTCAACCTAATCTCGCTCGTTGGATTTCCTCCTATTTCTGCGGCAGAACGCAAAGAGTAATCTCTAAAAATATGTTTTCGAGTATCATTAGTGTCACCTCTGGTGTTCCTTAGGGCAGCCATCTTGGCCCGATTCTGTTTTTGCTATTTATAAACGATATCTCTACAACTATAAAATATTCTAAAATCTTGATGTATGCTGATGATGTAAAACTTTTTAAGACTTATGCGTCGATTGAAGAACATTGTTTACTTCAGACGGATTTAAATTACTTAGCTGCTTGCTGCCATCTGAACCACATGCCGCTTAATCTTCAGAAATTTAAATTTATGTGTTTTTCGCGTAGGACTTTACAACCGGCTTCTTACATAATTAACAACCAAAACCTTGAAAGTGTTAATGTTTTTGTAGACTTGGGAGTTACAGTGAACTGCAACCTTATCTTCAACACTTATATAAGTGTCACTGTCAATAGAGCTAAAGGCGTCTTAGCATTTGTGCAAAGGTGGTCAAAAGAGTTTAGCGACCACTACGCTACGAAAACCCTCTTCACAACATTGGTTAGACTGATATTAGAGTATGGCTCAATAGTCTGGAATCCACGTTTTCAAGTCCATACTGACAGGCTGGACAGTTTTTACTATCTGCCTTAAGGCATTTTCAATGGGACTCTTCATTTAATCTTCCACCTTATACTAATCGATTAAAACTTATCAATCTTCCAACTCTTGCTAGTCATAGAGAAATGCTTGGCGTAATATTTATGACAAAACTACTGAATGGATCGATTTTAAGCCCATTTCTTCTGAACGAAGTGAACTTTAGTGTTCCCTGTCGCACTACGAGACACGGCAAACCTCTTCTTTTAAAACAATGTAGAACGAATTTCGAACTTAACGAACCTTTCCGATGTTTGTGCCAAGATTAAAACTCTCACTCAAACACATTTGATATGTCGGACTCCCTTTTTTCTATAAAAAGGACTGTCCTTATCTCTCTTGATCGTTAATGCTAATATATTCTAATGCTCCATATTCCACTAATTTAAGTTTTACCCTCAGCTGATAATTATTTCTTCTGTAGCTGAGCAGTTTTAGATCTCGACGCTTGACAAACCACTGCCCATCAATGACTCGACAAAAAAAAAACACAAAAAAAAAAATAATTATAAGTATATAATAAAATTAATAAATAAAAAAAAAAATAATAATAATGAACAGGATTAGCCTGGTGTCATTGTTCCACTTGAGGGCAGTGCGCTGCCACAACGTCCAATTAATATTATTATTACTTGTCAAATAAAATATATATTTTGACATTTTATTGCCTGCTTTGTCAGTTTGTTAGCCATCTTCATTCAAGCTTCAAATTTTGTTATATTATTAATGTGGCCCCCATCGTTGATAAGCCGCTGTTGTTTACCGCCTTGCAGCATCACTTACCTACATACCTACATAAGGGCATGTAAAATGTTATTGTTATCGTTTGCTCTCTATTTTTGTACCACACTTGTGGTTAATTCCACAAACAAAACAAAACAAGAAAATCAACAAACTGTTGCATAGAACGAAAACAGTTGCCTGTTTGTTGTTATTGCTATTATTATTCTCATTTATTTTGTTATTGTAGGTAATACCTGCATCTAAAAATGTACAAGCCAGCACAATTTGTGGTCTCTACCCTTGACGATGATGCGGAATCAGATAATTGTAACACAGACTCATTGTAGTTGCATGAAATGGATTGTAAGGCACATGGATATGCCTCACACGTATGTATGTATCTCAGAGTACATTCATCATTTATTTATGAACATTTGACGATATTGCGTTTACATACATACATATATCACTTTACCGAATTATTTCCAATTTATTATAATGCGGGTAACCATGAGCATTGATCAGCGATGCCACCTTAGACCCAAATTGCAACAGCGCTAATTGCAAAATGCCACACTTGGATAGAAATTAAAATATATATATATATAAATTATATTACTGATATGTGCATACGTACAATGGCACACGAAAACCCATGAACAGCAAAATAATTTAAAACAAGTAAAGGTGTTTAAGTTCGGGTGTAAGCGAACATTACATACCCAGCTGTACACTTGAAATGCTGTTGTTGTTTGTTTTGTGTGCTTAATAGTATTACAAGTATACGCAATAATACATATATGTACATATGGTTCTATTCTGAACTAATTTTCGTTTAAAGGAGCAAAAAGAATACAGAGGCTAACACCAATGACCTTGAGCGGGTAATAATGTAATTTTCCTTCAGATGTGGGGATTTCCCTACTATTTATTTTAAAATAAAGATATAACAGAACAATAAACATAAACACACAAGCACCATTGTACTAAGAAGCGTTATTACAAAAAAATGGCAGGGTTATTAACGAAATTTTCCAACTTTTTCTAGAAATAGCTTACTGCCTGCATCTACGCACTTTTACAAAATCTTAATATATAAAAATCACGTGTCACTATGTTTGTTACCGATGGACTCCTAAACTACTGAAACGATTTTGAATTTGTTTTGCACCCCGTGTGTAGTTCGATCTAACTTGAAATATAGGGTAGGTTATAACTCAGTTTATAGTCGCAATATTATTTTATTGCAAATTTTTTGATTTGTTAATACGTAATAATAAAATGTTACGTATGCGCATCGGCACTCACATTTTCAGGTGGTGCGGATATACTTCCGTGTAAATGGTTGGTGTTTAATTAAACAACGTGCTTATCAATAAAAAATATTATAGCGAATGATATCAAGTATAGCACATCACCAGGCCCGCCGAGAAGGTGGGGGATTGGCCCCGGGCCCAGGGTTTCTGAATGGCCCTCGATTTAGAGGTAATATAACCTTTTTTTTAATATATTATCCATAGGCGGACTGGGACTGAGACTCGGAGTGGAACTGGGAATGGGACTGGAATAAAATACATACCACCCTCTGAGACAGGAAATAAGGGATGCAGAAGAATGAGAAGAAATTGAGAGAAGAGAAAAGAGAGAAGGAGAAGAAGATTTAGAAAGAGATAGAATGAGACGAAGATGGATATAGATGAAGCGAAAAAGACGGAGGGAGGAGTGAATAAAAGGATTAGGAAAAAGTGAAGAGGGGGAGGGCAAAGTCAGACGGAAAAAGCTTATTAAAATGTATGCAGATAAGCCAAATTTAGGGCAGAACAACGTTTTCCGGGTCTTCTAGTCCTTCATATAAAAGAAGGTGATTTAACCGATTTAGTCCATTTTTACTGAAAATATTTCCTGTTAAACACCAAATTTTTGGACGAGTTATGACTCCAGAAACGTTTGCAAACGCATTGTAATAAAAGGGCAGTGCCATGCCCATTTTACAAGATTTCAATTTTTTCCCACTTCTTGTTATAATGACACAAAATACAATTGGTACAAAACTATTTTTCGCTAAGATTTAACTTATTATTTTTTCCTACGACCCTTTTTAAAGTTATTTACATAAAAGTGGGCGTGGTCATAAACAAATCTCATCCATTTTTACTACAAATATTTCCTGCTATAAGGGAAATATGTGTTCCAATTTTTTTAGGATATGTAAATTTTTCTTCGAGTTATGGTTCCCGAAACATTGAAAATTCCTTAGACAACAAAGGGGCGATGCCACACCCATTTTCAAAAATTTTAGTGTTTTCCAATTTAATGTTATAATTCAATTTAGAAAGTAAAATTCCATTGATACAAAGCTCTTTTTCGCTTAGATATAGCTCATTATTTTCGTCTACGACCTTTTTAAAAATCTTTTATAAAGAAGTGGGCGTGGTCCTTAACCGATTTCGTTATTTTTTCTTCTAAGCATTCCTTATAGTAAAAGCAAACTCTCTGCCAAATTTTGTTACGATAGATTTAACGATTTTTGATTTATAATTAATAATATTTGTAAAATTTATTTTATCACAAGTGTGCGGTGCCACGCCCATTTGAAAAAATTTTTCAAATTTTTATCAAGAGTCTGAATATCAGTCCATACGTCAAATTTCAACATTGTAGGTGTATTATTTACTAAATAATCTGGTTTTTTGTATGTTTCCAAAATGTTATATATATAAAAAGTGGGCGTGGTTATAATCCGATTTCGCTCACTTTCAATACCAATCTGAATTTGGTGAAGATATCTCAATATTTACTCAAGTTATCGAGTTAACGGACAGACGGACGGACATGTCTCAATCAAATCTTTTTTCGATACTTATGATTTTGATATATGAAAGTCTATATCTATCTCGATTCTTTTAAACCTGTACAACCAACCGTTATCTAATCAAATTTATAATACCCTGGGTATAAAAATATGGAAAAGCTGTCTGAAGCTATGAAGCGTAATATGTATACGCAAGTATGCATTTGCGGCCCTGAAGGTGATTCAATTATATTCGCTTTACTCACAAGTTTTGTGATATTTTTTCTATTGCTATTCTTGCTTTTCTTCTCAATATGTATATTACATTATATTTTGGCAGATCGGCAATACAAAAAAACAAAATTGCTTTTGAAATTTCAGTTTTTTTTAGAATTGGAAGTTTTTGCTTTTACCATGACTCATGGCATGGAACTTACTTACATGCTTAATAGGCGCTTACGCGTTTAAACGGTTATGGTCGTCCAACAAGGCGCGCGAGTCGCTTCTTCTCTCTGCCAACCGGCGCCAATTGGTCACACCAAGCGAGTTTAAATCGTTTTCCACCTGGTCCTTCCAGCGGAGTGGGAGCCACCCACTTTCTCTGCTTCGATAGGCAGGTTCCGATAGAAACACTTTCTTGGCCGAAGCTTCATCTTTCATTCGCATAGCATGGCCTAGCCAGCGCAGCCGCTGCGTTTCAATTCGCTGGACTATGTGGATGTCTGCGTAGAGCTCGTACAGCTCATCGTTAAATCTTCTTCGGTACTCGTCATCGCAAACGCGTAGAGGTCCATAAATCTTTCGAAGAACTTTTCTCTCGAACACTCCCAGTGCCGCTTCATCTGATGTTGTAGTGGTCCGTGCTGATGCACCATATAGCAGGACGAGTACGATAAGTGACTTATAGAGTAAGATTTTCGTTTGCTGAGAGAGGACTACTGCCGGTCGCTTGCGACCGATACTACTCTGGGTAGACGCTAAACATCCGTTTAGCGGTGAGCTAATGTGAGAAAGCGACGACCTGGCTAGGACACTCTGACATAATCGGTTTAAGGGCTAGCCGGGGAGATCTCATCGGCAGCGTCTGTACACCTCTAGGTGCGGCTGCTAGCGGTCGTCGGTCTTGGAGCAAACGGCTCGCTATATTAACGTGCAAGTAATATTTTCACCCCCGCTGAGCGGGTTATGCGCTGGGCTTGGGACCCGCCACGTAAAACAATACTCCAATGATATATATCAACAAGCCTCGGATAAATACACTCTCTATTGAGGACGACCATGGCAAACGTTTGAAGGACAATGAACGTCCGCTCCCTGAATGGGATTGGTGCAGATGCCCGGCTGGTTGATGTCCTCTTCAAAGCAAATTCTGACATCACCGCCATCCAAGAAATGCGTTGGGCGAAGCAAGGAAGAAACAAGATCAAAAATTGTGACATCTATTGGAGTGGCCATACGAATAAGCGCAGTTTCGCCGTCGGATTCGTGGTGGGAGGGAGACTTTGTCGCCAAGTTCTGCCGTTCACGCTTGTGGACGATCGTCTCGCCAATATCCGAATAAAAGCAACAATTTTTTAATACATCATTCATCTGCACCCATGCGCCGACAGAGGAGAAAGACGATGAGGTGCAAGACACCTTTTATGAACAATTAGAACGCACATACGATCGCTGCCCCCGTCATGATATAAAAGTCGTGCTTGGCGACTTTAACGCCAGGGTGGGCAAAGAATGTGTTTTTGGCCCTACAGTTGGAAAGTTCAGCCTAACCAATGAAACTTCTCCTAATGGACTGAGGCTGATTGACTTTGCCGGTGCTCGAAACATGGTCATATCCAGCACGAGGACCTAACATCGACTCGGATCATTATCTCGTTGCAGCCAAAATACGCACCCGCCTCAGCGCGGCTAAAACCAAGGAACAAAAAACACAAGGAAAGCTAGATGTCGAAAAGCTTCAATCACAACAGACTGCCAATGATTTCGCAACTCGACTCTCACACCTGCTCTCTGAGGCCACAACTCAGCTTGAAGGTATACAGGATTAGTGAGAGCATATCTCCAAAGCATCTCGTACTGCCGTTGAGGAAAAATTTGGTTACCGGCGTCCACGAAAAAACAACTGGTACGATGAAGAATGCCGCGTTGCAACCGAAAGAAAAGACGCTGTCTACAGGGCTACGTTAAAAGCGAGCGCGACAAGAGGAGTTTGTGAACGCTATCGTGAGTTGAAATGGGAAACGAGACGCCTTTTCAGGAAGAAAAGCAGAAGCAGAAATTCATGAGTTCGAGGAGCTTGAGTTGCTAGCCACCAGGAATAACTCCCGAATATTTTACCTAAAAATACGGCGACAGACGGTAGGTTTTAAGACCGGGGCAAACTCCTGTAGGAACGAAAACGGTGACCTTATAATCGATGTCCAGAGAGTGCGACAGCCTGTCTCCATACTGGCTTGAATGAGTGGCAGAGTGTATATGCGTCTATGTGTTTATGTGTTTTGTGTCCAGGTCCGTGCCTTGGCCGCAATGTTGCCATTAAAATAATATTAACATGATAACATTAACATTGACAACATTGTGCCTGTAGGGAACACAATGTTGGAACGGAAATTAGATGTTGCGCTTGGCATCATGTTGTTACAATAAGAAAAATTTCACCATGTTGCTAACAACCTAGCAGCCTTGACGAATGGTATGTAACTATGTGTTTGTTCTGTTCGGTATTATGTAGGTGGATGGGTATTCGTGAAAGGCTAGGAACGTGTGGATGCATCAGTGTAAGCGGCCAAGGCGCGAACAAAATGTATCTGTGTAGGTGTTCGTTTTGTGGAGCGGTAAGCGTATGGATGTATGAGTGCATGATTGTATAGACGGAAAATACGGGAAAGCCGAAAAGAAGGTTTAGCTTGTATAGGTAGGAATTTTCCGTTTTCTGGGTAACGTTCCTTACCACGGCGGTGGCTATAAGAAGGGGAAAACTGAGTCAACGGGCCAAAGTCTTGTTTTAACAGTGTCCAGTGCAAGTCTAGTGGTGATAGTCAAAAGTGAAGTGCGCGCTTTTAAACGAAAGTGAAAAAAAAAAAAAAAAAAAAAATTTAACAAAGTTTGTAGTGCGCGAATTTAATCGCATTTTTGAAAGTTTGTGCGCGTCGAAAGTTTCCGCGGTACGTGCAAGGAGCTGGAAGCAGTTTTCTGTCAATAAATTCTGCAAGAGGTAAGAACACATATTTTTTTTTTTTCAGGCATGCTTGACTGGAGCTGGGTCATCCACCTGGCCTACCTCCCAAGCGAGCCAAAAGAAAACTTGCATTATCATTTACGCTCCTACATACAAATATAGGTATGTAGATGAGTATATGACTATGCAGACAGAGAATCCATAGGCAACTGTGTATAGGTACATGTACATAAATACGCTTTTACCTCTGAATTTTCTAAAGAGATTTTTTTTTTTGCATTTAATTGCAGCGCATGATTGATTTTTCTGGGGAGAGGGTCCACTGGGCACGGTTCTTGGCGGCGTACCGCCCAAAAACAAATACAGTATTCTTGGCGAAATACCGCCCGGCAACAACAACCACGCACTACACTACACTTTTAATTTGGTGGCGCACACCACAACAACAACTACAACATTTTTGTCATATCGGCGGCGCAACACCAACCACAACCGGTAGTTAGTCTCTATATTGGCGATATACGGAAGCAACAACCACAACAACAATTTATATATATTGGCGGCGAAACGCCCAACGACAACTATATCACATTGGCGACATACCGCTCAGCACCAATTATATCATCCCCATTACATTGGCGACGCAACGCCAACAACAACAACATCACACTGGTGACATTCCGGCCAAAAACAACTGCTACGCATCCACAAGCACCACACCTTATTATTTAGCCGACGGCTAAACACCCAAAAACAATACCCTTGATACACAAGTCTGTTAGCATTCCTTTATTGGCGGAGTAAAACGCATCCACAACAACAACTAACATTGGCTTGCACCGACAATTACACCATTCCAACCACCACAATTGCGATGCATATGCACTGCGGCTAACCACAACAGGTGTCGGCAACACGGATACATCGCCACCATAACAACTACCATTACTCATGCTTATATAGGCCAGCAAAACTACCACAACAACTCAAACATTTCATTATAACACTGGAAAAAGGGTGCTGGCAACATTGTAACAACTACAACATCACGACTGGATCAGCTACCAGATTGGAGAAACAACACAGTCCACGAGATACATTTTTGTCCTGTACATTTGTATTAATTAATAATGGTTACTGGGTTTTTTTGTACTTAACCATACTAGCGGTGTAGATATTTGGGAAAAAGGGCATAAGTAGGCATAAACGCCACGAAGTTATCAAGGGGAAGTCATATTTTTAATAAAGTAGGTTTTTTTTTGATTACGGGGCAAGCTTACGGAAGATATAACCAAAGATAATTTTTCTTTGAACCTTTTTAAGTTTTCTTTCACAAATTCTCATCTCTTTCCCACTGGAAGGAATTCTGGCACATTTTTGTGCCTTTTGCCTTTTTTTTTTTCTTTTCTTCTTCCGTTTGTTTCTTTTTTTGCAAACTTTCGTTTTTTTTTTTATTTTTTTTTCACCATACTTCCACCCACACACTCGTGTAAGAACCCATGCGGTTCATCTAACTTTTCGCTAATTTAATAATTGTTTTCTTGCTTTGGCACTTACTGCATTTTATTATTTTTTTTTCTTCTGTAATTCCCGTGGGGTCTCTGAGGCCTCCGGTGCACTCCCATCCCGGAAAGAAACCAGAAAACTAGTAAATTTTTTTTTTGAATAGGAATGCACACAGTAGCAGGCATTTTGGTATTGTCATCGACGCTTTGTCAAACTAACTAACTCAATATCCAAGATCACAAGCGAGTGGTCTTGCTGAGTGCGGAGAAAGAATAGTGTGCCGGATAAATGTATGTGCATTGAGCATATATGCTTTGAGTGTTTTCTCTTTACAGCTCGCGAGCTCAACTTCATGCAGGCGCCTTCAACGGAGTGAGTGACACGGTGAGTGATAATATTTAACATTTGGAAGAGTATATATGCACGTATGTATGTATGTACAGATATTGCCAGGCAATTTTCCTAGTCTTGCTAAAGTAGAAAAGGAATTGGCGTTGACAAAGGAAACCAAAATAATATATATGCATACATAAGAATTTTTCAAACATACAATTGCACCTACATACCTTTTTAGATGACCTACTTTTACGTTGTAGAAAATTGATTCTGGATTTGCTGGTGAGGTTGCGGTAGGTCAGAGATTAGGGTACTTGGATTTTTTTACTTATTCGCCCTCTTATTTTATTTTATTTGAATTTGTAATTTTAGGGCTTAGAACTAGGTCTTAGTAATAATATCGCATTAGGGTGGCCCTAAAAGTTTAAATTTTTTTTGTTTGAGGCCAGACACTGGGTCTATTAGTCGTAGGTATTTTTTTTATAGAATTGAATTTGGAATGTATCCACTGGTTCTTGCACTCTTATGAATTTTTAATGTTCGCCAGTAATAAAAGTTAGCATTAAGTTTGAGCAATTTTTTTATTGTTACTTTGAGTAAACTTTTGAAGCCCTTGGAAAATTATTTTGTAGTAAATTTTGATTTTAAAGTTTGTTGAAATTATTGAACTAGTAGTAGGGTATTAGTTGGTAATTTGTAAACCAAAAAAATTTTGTAAATAAATTATAAGAATTATGTCTGGATGAAATTTTAAGACATTCATAATGCGGGGCTAAGTCGAATTTTGGTGTTGGTGCTGCGCTTGCGCGCGTTAAGGTAAGGTGAAGGTGACTAATAGGGAAATGACTTATTGACGGATGGACAGACTCAGGTCAGGTTTGGGGGCACTGTAAGGTAAACAGGAGTCAGCACAGTGCCCACGGTGCAGTGCAAGTTGCACTGCAGAGGGAGGGTAGACTCCACCTGACAGGACAGGCCTTCACCTTTTTCTGCCCCTCATGCTTTCCCCTCTATAACTTTGCCCCTCACGTCTATTTCTATCTATTTCAGCTTTCCTTTGTAATCATATGCAGGTATGAACCTTTTTTTTGTTCATGTGGCTGCGGGTGAGGTCGGTGGTGCAATACCCCGCCCAAGACGACGAGCTAGCCTGGGCCCGCAAGCATACCTGCTTGCCGCCGCTCCTCACCACCCAAACAGTCAGCCACGTAACAATGGCGCCCAACGACAATAGCCCGATCACCTTTTTCACTCTTCCATTTCCCTTTTTATCAATTTTAAATTTGTATTTTGTTTTGCAGTTTTTTTTTTTCGATCCCGATTCATCCTTCAAGTTCCGCTTACATTTTTTTTTAGTTTCCAAAATTTTCTATCAGTTTTTAGCGTTGGTATTATGAACGTTAATAGCTCGACCAATTTTTCATTTCCACGTTAATTATTGATCTCTTGTTTTAAATTTCACAATTTTACTTTAATTAATTATTTCCTATTTATCATTTTTGAAATTCTTAATTTTTTCCCAACCTTTCCTTTCTTAGATTTTCCATTTTTTTCTTTTACCCTTCCAAACCCAATCCTTATTTCCGTCTCTTGACAGGACAGGGACAGTCATGATGGCAACGCCGGTTGGGTTCACCTGATCGACAAGTGTCATCATGACCAGAGGATAGGGATTAGCTGAGTGTCCATGTCAGGGTTCCTTTGTTGAACTTCAACAGCTCAACAAAGTGGTAACTGGTATGACACTTAGCTAGAGACGGACTTAGGTAGGAGATCGTGGCGAGCTGTTCAGGCTACCTTACCGGGAGTCCAGCACTGCCGGTAAGTGAGGTTTACAGTCGTCGCCACGATATTTAGGAGTAGGAGGTGTGGCATCCACGCTTAGGAACAAGTTCTCGAACGTGAAGTGCCACACTTCCACGGACAGCACGATTGACCAGACTTCAAATACATAGAGACGGACTAACCACTTTCGCTGAACCTTCGCCAAGGCAGCACCACGGACACCAATACAAATACATTAAAGTTCATTTCTTAACTTTTTAGTTCGAAGTCAAAATTAAATATTTTTGAAGTTTCGAAGTTATAAACTATTTTTGTTTTTTTTATGTTCTTACGGATTATTTTCGTATTAGGATTGTTTCCAAACATTTTTTTTTGAAATTGTGTTTTAAAATTTTTGGGTTTGGAGTAATCCACTACAAATACAACCACTAACAAAGTGCCTGGATAATAACAAACTGTTTCTTATTTTTATTTAATTTTAAGATTTTTACTATTTTGGGTTCATAGAAGGGCTAGAGTAGTACCATTTTTTTTTTTGTTCTTGAATTCGGGAGCATTTTCTCTATTTATATTTTTTTTTTATTTGTTTCCTTCATACCTTTGTATCGTAGTTTACCAACTTGAATTTGAATATTTTTTGGTTTCAACTACATATACCCCCGGTTATTTTTTTTTTCGGCTTTGGGGTAATTTTTATAGGTCTGCCTACTGGACATATAAGGCATAAAATTTAATCCTTTTAAACATATACACTAATTGAATTACATACACATACACACTAACATATTACTTTTATACATATAAACTGAATTCTTTTGGTATCTTTATATTATTTATTATTTTTTTTTGAATCACATTACCTGGTTGTTTTATATTTACTTAAGCCTATTTCGATCTGCAAATATACACAGATTGTTCTTATTGAAATTAATTCTTTGGGTCACATTTTTAAATTTTCCTTCTTTTTTCCATTTGAGTTGAACGTCGGTGGGTACTCGCAGTTTGGGATATCGTGCCCGTGGATACATTAGGGCGTCCGGAGCAAAATTTTTATTCCATTCGTTTTTATTTTTCCGATTTTACTTGGGTTTACTTTTGTTTCTGGGTTTCCTTCAGACAGTGAATGTCTGACAAGGACGAGGAGGCCGAGAATCGTGTTGCAGGGGGATTAGGTATACTGAGCACTGCTAGACCAGTCACTAGGAGCGTTACGAGGGCCGCACTAGAAAACCAGATCGCTGGTTCGGTGTTCAATCAAATCGACACTGGTATTCCCAGGGCTGTCGACTTTGTGCCCACAGACTACTTCAATAGGTGCGCGTCGCGGATTTTCGGATTGTTTGGCCCTGAACGTCCGCTGAGGGTGTCTTTCGCGAACGGGGTGTCGTTCAACGACTCGGAAAATAGTTTAAATTTCTCGCAGAAAATCGATTTGGTGTGCCAAATGTCCGACAGCGAGAACGTGGGTGCACAGGGGGGCGATGTTCATTCGCGAAACGCACCAGCAGTAGTTCACGGTGGCCTAAATGCTCCTCGCACCGACGCCAGTGATCACGCAACCAATGTTGAACAGCTGAGCCGCATGATGGCGATGATGGCGCAACAACAAGATTTGGTGGTGCAAATGGCGGGTGAAGTGCGGAGCATCAAGACCAACGTCGATCATCTTGGTGGTCGCGTGGCAGAGATGGAGGCATCCAGTCACGCGGTGGGACATCGGTCCGCTGTGGCATCCACGCCCGAGCCTCAGAACCGTAGGGGGGAGCCTGCTACCCGCAATGGTATTCCGAGTGGCAGTCGGTTGACTGAGCGAGATGGCAGTGACCCTCCAAGGTGGAAAAAGTTAGATTTAGAAAAGTGGCACATCAAATTTGATGGGACCGATAAGAGTATAAGCGTCGAGAGCTTCATCTTTCGTGTTGAACGCATGCGGGAGCAACACAATATTTCCTACTTCCAGCTTTTCACGGACTTTCATAGTCTGGTTTCCGGCGGTGCCTTGAAGTGGTATTGGCAGGTCCTAGAGGACCATGCAGATGAGCCCGATTTCGGCTATTTCGAGCTGAAGGCCGAGATGCTAAGCCACTTCAAGACTGCCGAGTCCGACTATGAAATCATCCGTGAAATAATGGAACGGAAACAGCAGCCCGCAGAAGCTTTCGACGACTTTTATAGCGAAGTCCACAACTTGACGTTCCGTTTGCGGAAGAGGATCCCTGAGAGGGAGTTGATTGGCATCATCAGGGGCAACCTCAAACCGTATCTGGCCAACTTGACCTTCGCCATAAAAATGGACTCGTTGGCGGAGCTCAAGTCGGAATGCAAGAGAGCCGAAAAACTTATTAAAGAGAATAAGAGTAGGACTAGGGTCGTTAATGAGGTCGATTTTGAGCAGTCAAGGTTAGGAGAGGCAACGAAAGTCGAAGCCTTTGATAGGAAACCCCAACACCAATCCCAATCCTTACCCCAGCACCAAACCACAGCCAATCCCAATATTGTTCGTCCTTCTGTTAGTCCCGCGTCCAAGTCGACTGTGAATTCCTTTTGTGCATCACCCTTCCACTTGATGTTGTGTTTTTCGTGCGGTATGCCGGTGGATCACCTTGTGAAAAACCCGGCAGAAGCACAAAAACCAAATAAGTGTTCGTCGTCGTTTCACAACATGGTCTGTTTTGCGTGTGGAAGTGATTCGTCCTTTTGTGTTTTTAAACCGAAGCAGGGAAACCCCAGGCTGGCGGAGTTGACCGGGGACTTCAGCCAGAAGCCAGGCAACCCGGCAGCACAACCGTAAAGATTTTGAGCAGGGAAGAGGGAGATAGAAGAGTTGAAAAGGTAGAGGGAAAGTTGAAAATGCGCGAGGGAAAAAGTTTAAATCAGAGGAAAATTGAATATGAAGAAGCTAGGAAAAGAATATTTTGTGATACAATAAATGCAAGTAGGAAAAACAGAAATTTCAAGAAAATAGAAAAGATGAGGGAGAAGAGAAAATATTTCAAAAGGTTGAAGAATAAAATAGTTGCAACAATCGTTACCGTGAAAGGAGATAACAGATTTTACGCCAAAACAAAGATAGGAGGTCATGAGGTTCTGGCTCTCTTGGACTCAGGGGCGAGTGCCAGCTGCTTAGGCAAAGACTCAGCTGCACTCCTTCGGGGAAAGGAAGCCTCGATTGTGCCGATCAGGGGCCAAAATATCCGAACCGCGAACGGGGAGGAAACCGCCGTGGTAGGAGTAATAAAGTTACCGGTTGTGTGGGATAATTCGATGGAAGAATTAGAATTTTTGATAGTGCCAGGTCTACAACAACAAGTTTATTTAGGTATAGACTTTTGGCAGGCATTCCGTATGAGTGTCGTGAGTAAAGGTATGAATGGGAATGTGTGTCCAAATATAGCCAGTGTGGCGGAGCTCGTGCCCGCCGAGGGTGACTTGTCTTTCGATGCTGTGCAGCACGTTTTAACGCCGGAGCAAAATAATAGGTTGGAGCGTGTGAAAGCCCAATTCCCGTCCTTCGCGGTATTAGGGTTAGGTCAAACAGATAAGGAGGAACACGTCATCGAGGTGGTTGACGAGAATCTGCCAGTAAAGCAGCGCCATTACCCGATTTCACCAGCTATTCAAAAACTCATATACGCAGAGTTAGATCGAATGTTGGACATGGGAGTCATCGAGGAGTCCAACAGCAGCTGGAATTCGCCGGTATCGCTGGTAATAAAAGGGACGAAAAACCGCTTGTGCCTTGACGCTCGCAAAGTCAACGAACGAACAATTAAGGATGCCTACCCCTTACCCCACATTGATGGAATCCTCAGCCGACTACAAAATACACGATTTATTTCCGCGATAGATTTGAAGGACGCTTTCTGGCAGATTCCTCTGGAGAAGAAGTCAAGAGAAAAGACTGCTTTTACTGTCCCTGGCCGACCCCTTTACCAATTTACCGTCATGCCTTTCGGGTTGTGCAATGCAGCACAACGAATGTGTCGTCTCATGGACAAGGTCATTCCGGCCGCTTTACGTGAATGTGTTTTTGTTTATCTTGACGATTTGTTAGTTTGTTCTGTAGATTTCGAGTCCCATATGTGTTTATTGGAAAAGGTCGCTCGGTGTCTTCGCGAGGCTAAGTTAACAATTAACGTAGAAAAAAGGAAGTTTTGTTTTAAAGAAGTTCGCTATTTAGGATACGTAGTCGGGGATGGTTGTATCAGAACGGACGCCAACAAAGTGGTAGCTGTGAGGGACTTTCCAGTTCCGAAAACCCCGAAGCAACTACGACGGTTCCTGGGTATGTCGGGCTGGTACCGACGTTTTATACAGGACTATGCGACTATTGCAGCCCCGCTGCACGACTGCCTCAAGAAAGACAAAATCAAAAGGTTTGCAATGACGGAAGAAGCAATAAAATCATTTGAAATTTTAAAGCAGAGTTTGGTTTCTGCACCGGTGCTCACACATCCTGACTTTAAGCGTCGTTTCTATATTCAATGTGATGCATCAACGGACGGAGTGGGAGGGGTTTTGTTTCAACTGGACGATGACCAGAACGAAAGACCGATTGCCTACGTTTCGGCAAAACTTAATAAGGCGCAGAAAAACTATAGCATTACTGAACTTGAATGCTACGCCGCGATCGTGAGTGTGAAAAGATTCCGACCTTATGTGGAAGGAACCCCGTTCACCATCATAACTGATCATGCCAGCCTCAAATGGCTCATGAATCAGAAAGATCTTTCTGGGAGGCTGGCAAGGTGGAGTTTGAAACTCCAGGGTTATGATTTTGATATCCAACATCGAAAGGGTGCACAAAACGTGGTTCCCGACACACTCTCACGAATGCACATGGACGAAATACAGACGAATGACAGAGCCATAGACGTGTGTCTCGAGTCACCGTGCTTCGAGTCGGAGGAGTATACGGAGTTAAAAAAGACGGTGACCGAAAACAAAGATAAGTTGCCAGACTTATGCATATCGGACGGTTACGTTTATAAACGGACGCAATTCGACAGGGGGGACGATCTTCTAGCGGACCAGACCTGGAAGCTCTGGGTTCAGTCGGAACTGCGACCGGGGCTGGTAGAGTCGTCTCATAGCTCACCGTCCGCTGGTCATGGTGGCATCCACAAGACACTGTCACGACTACGTCAAAAATATTATTGGCCAGGAATGGTCACCGACGTATGCGCCCATGTAAAAGACTGCGAAACCTGCAAAACTAACAAAACTCAAAACGTGTTTAAACAACCCATGATGGGAAAGCAAAAGCTCACAGAGCGACCTTTCCAGCGTCTTTTCATTGATTTTATGGGTCCCTATCCACGTTCTAGTGATGGTAATGTGTATGTCTTTGTATGTTTAGATCATTTTTCAAAGTTCGTGTTCTTAAAACCCATGAAAAGGGCGACTTCAGCTGAGGTAGTCAAGTTTTTGGAAAAGGATGTTTTTCATGTTTTTGGCGTGCCCGAATATGTACATTCGGACAACGGAAAGCAGTTTGTTTCTGAGATGTTCGGTCACTTTTTAGAGAAATATGGCACAAAACATGTGAAAACGGCCTTTTATTCACCTCAGGGTAACGCTGCGGAGAGGGTAAATCGATCTGTCCTACAGATCATTAGATCATTTATAAAAGAGAATCAGAAAAATTGGGACAAATTAGTCAGTGATGCCGCATTTGCACTCCGCAGCGTTACACATGCAGCAATCAACATGTCGCCGTACTACGCCACTTTCGGTATGCCTATGATACAGCATGCTGCATCATATGAGCTATACCGAAAGCTGGCAGCGGTGAAGGATGTGGATTGCGAGGTAGAGGCCTCAGGTGATAAACTGCAACTAATTAGGAACAAAATTATGAAAGAGCTGAAGTTGGCCCATGAGAGAAGCCAAAAGGTATATGACACTAGGAGTAGGGATGTTAAGTTTCGAATTGGACAAGTGGTATATCGCCGAAACTTTAAGCAAAGTTCCCAGGTCGATAACTACAACGCCAAGCTAGCTCCGAAACAAGTAAAGTGTATCGTACTTAATTCTGTAGGTAATTCAATGTACGAGCTTGGCGACAGCAATGGGAAAAAGATCGGCGTATACCACGCTAAAGACATTTTTGCAAAATAGTTTAATGTTTTTTTGTAGTGCTAGTACTCTCGTTCTATGTTATTTATTTATTTATCGACGTATTTTATTTATTAATTTATTGACGTATGTGATTATATTATTAAGTTATTTTTATTCATTTTTTTTTTTTTTTTTACCTTTTTATTTATTTGATTATTTTCGCATTTATTTATTCTTTTATTTATTTTACCTACTTGACTATTTGATCTGTGATATTTTTTTATATACATTTTTTTTTGCCATCGGTGATATTTTATTTTATAAATTTTTTTTTGTTCTGCTAACTGTGATATTTTATTTTATTTTATTTTTTTTATGTATTCTTTTATTCTATCTGTGATATCTTATTTACTATTAGATATGTAGAGTAGTATCTGTGATATACGTTTAAGTAGTAGCATTAGCCCAGTGACTTAGTTCGTAAGTAAACAGAGCAAAAGTTTAAAGGCGTGAAAAAAAAATAGGCCCGGCATTGAGTCGTGGGTCGAGGCCACACGTTGGACGCAGGAAATAATACTTAGCAGGCTGCGTTTGGATTCTTTACGCACACGCTCCATAGTGCAGACACCATCGGCGGTTGCGAGCCTGTAACGACAGCCTGTCTCCATACTGGCTTGAATGAGTGGCAGAGTGTATATGCGTCTATGTGTTTATGTGTTTTGTGTCCAGGTCCGTGCCTTGGCCGCAATGTTGCCATTAAAATAATATTAACATGATAACATTAACATTGACAACATTGTGCCTGTAGGGAACACAATGTTGGAACGGAAATTAGATGTTGCGCTTGGCATCATGTTGTTACAATAAGAAAAATTTCACCATGTTGCTAACAACCTAGCAGCCTTGACGAATGGTATGTAACTATGTGTTTGTTCTGTTCGGTATTATGTAGGTGGATGGGTATTCGTGAAAGGCTAGGAACGTGTGGATGCATCAGTGTAAGCGGCCAAGGCGCGAACAAAATGTATCTGTGTAGGTGTTCGTTTTGTGGAGCGGTAAGCGTATGGATGTATGAGTGCATGATTGTATAGACGGAAAATACGGGAAAGCCGAAAAGAAGGTTTAGCTTGTATAGGTAGGAATTTTCCGTTTTCTGGGTAACGTTCCTTACCACGGCGGTGGCTATAAGAAGGGGAAAACTGAGTCAACGGGCCAAAGTCTTGTTTTAACAGTGTCCAGTGCAAGTCTAGTGGTGATAGTCAAAAGTGAAGTGCGCGCTTTTAAACGAAAGTGAAAAAAAAAAAAAAAAAAAAAAATTTAACAAAGTTTGTAGTGCGCGAATTTAATCGCATTTTTGAAAGTTTGTGCGCGTCGAAAGTTTCCGCGGTACGTGCAAGGAGCTGGAAGCAGTTTTCTGTCAATAAATTCTGCAAGAGGTAAGAACACATATTTTTTTTTTTTCAGGCATGCTTGACTGGAGCTGGGTCATCCACCTGGCCTACCTCCCAAGCGAGCCAAAAGAAAACTTGCATTATCATTTACGCTCCTACATACAAATATAGGTATGTAGATGAGTATATGACTATGCAGACAGAAAATCCATAGGCAACTGTGTATAGGTACATGTACATAAATACGCTTTTACCTCTGAATTTTCTAAAGAGATTTTTTTTTTTGCATTTAATTGCAGCGCATGATTGATTTTTCTGGGGAGAGGGTCCACTGGGCACGGTTCTTGGCGGCGTACCGCCCAAAAACAAATACAGTATTCTTGGCGAAATACCGCCCGGCAACAACAACCACGCACTACACTACACTTTTAATTTGGTGGCGCACACCACAACAACAACTACAACATTTTTGTCATATCGGCGGCGCAACACCAACCACAACCGGTAGTTAGTCTCTATATTGGCGATATACGGAAGCAACAACCACAACAACAATTTATATATATTGGCGGCGAAACGCCCAACGACAACTATATCACATTGGCGACATACCGCTCAGCACCAATTATATCATCCCCATTACATTGGCGACGCAACGCCAACAACAACAACATCACACTGGTGACATTCCGGCCAAAAACAACTGCTACGCATCCACAAGCACCACACCTTATTATTTAGCCGACGGCTAAACACCCAAAAACAATACCCTTGATACACAAGTCTGTTAGCATTCCTTTATTGGCGGAGTAAAACGCATCCACAACAACAACTAACATTGGCTTGCACCGACAATTACACCATTCCAACCACCACAATTGCGATGCATATGCACTGCGGCTAACCACAACAGGTGTCGGCAACACGGATACATCGCCACCATAACAACTACCATTACTCATGCTTATATAGGCCAGCAAAACTACCACAACAACTCAAACATTTCATTATAACACTGGAAAAAGGGTGCTGGCAACATTGTAACAACTACAACATCACGACTGGATCAGCTACCAGATTGGAGAAACAACACAGTCCACGAGATACATTTTTGTCCTGTACATTTGTATTAATTAATAATGGTTACTGGGTTTTTTTGTACTTAACCATACTAGCGGTGTAGATATTTGGGAAAAAGGGCATAAGTAGGCATAAACGCCACGAAGTTATCAAGGGGAAGTCATATTTTTAATAAAGTAGGTTTTTTTTTGATTACGGGGCAAGCTTACGGAAGATATAACCAAAGATAATTTTTCTTTGAACCTTTTTAAGTTTTCTTTCACAAATTCTCATCTCTTTCCCACTGGAAGGAATTCTGGCACATTTTTGTGCCTTTTGCCTTTTTTTTTTTCTTTTCTTCTTCCGTTTGTTTCTTTTTTTGCAAACTTTCGTTTTTTTTTTTATTTTTTTTTCACCATACTTCCACCCACACACTCGTGTAAGAACCCATGCGGTTCATCTAACTTTTCGCTAATTTAATAATTGTTTTCTTGCTTTGGCACTTACTGCATTTTATTATTTTTTTTTCTTCTGTAATTCCCGTGGGGTCTCTGAGGCCTCCGGTGCACTCCCATCCCGGAAAGAAACCAGAAAACTAGTAAATTTTTTTTTTGAATAGGAATGCACACAGTAGCAGGCATTTTGGTATTGTCATCGACGCTTTGTCAAACTAACTAACTCAATATCCAAGATCACAAGCGAGTGGTCTTGCTGAGTGCGGAGAAAGAATAGTGTGCCGGATAAATGTATGTGCATTGAGCATATATGCTTTGAGTGTTTTCTCTTTACAGCTCGCGAGCTCAACTTCATGCAGGCGCCTTCAACGGAGTGAGTGACACGGTGAGTGATAATATTTAACATTTGGAAGAGTATATATGCACGTATGTATGTATGTACAGATATTGCCAGGCAATTTTCCTAGTCTTGCTAAAGTAGAAAAGGAATTGGCGTTGACAAAGGAAACCAAAATAATATATATGCATACATAAGAATTTTTCAAACATACAATTGCACCTACATACCTTTTTAGATGACCTACTTTTACGTTGTAGAAAATTGATTCTGGATTTGCTGGTGAGGTTGCGGTAGGTCAGAGATTAGGGTACTTGGATTTTTTTACTTATTCGCCCTCTTATTTTATTTTATTTGAATTTGTAATTTTAGGGCTTAGAACTAGGTCTTAGTAATAATATCGCATTAGGGTGGCCCTAAAAGTTTAAATTTTTTTTGTTTGAGGCCAGACACTGGGTCTATTAGTCGTAGGTATTTTTTTTATAGAATTGAATTTGGAATGTATCCACTGGTTCTTGCACTCTTATGAATTTTTAATGTTCGCCAGTAATAAAAGTTAGCATTAAGTTTGAGCAATTTTTTTATTGTTACTTTGAGTAAACTTTTGAAGCCCTTGGAAAATTATTTTGTAGTAAATTTTGATTTTAAAGTTTGTTGAAATTATTGAACTAGTAGTAGGGTATTAGTTGGTAATTTGTAAACCAAAAAAATTTTGTAAATAAATTATAAGAATTATGTCTGGATGAAATTTTAAGACATTCATAATGCGGGGCTAAGTCGAATTTTGGTGTTGGTGCTGCGCTTGCGCGCGTTAAGGTAAGGTGAAGGTGACTAATAGGGAAATGACTTATTGACGGATGGACAGACTCAGGTCAGGTTTGGGGGCACTGTAAGGTAAACAGGAGTCAGCACAGTGCCCACGGTGCAGTGCAAGTTGCACTGCAGAGGGAGGGTAGACTCCACCTGACAGGACAGGCCTTCACCTTTTTCTGCCCCTCATGCTTTCCCCTCTATAACTTTGCCCCTCACGTCTATTTCTATCTATTTCAGCTTTCCTTTGTAATCACATGCAGGTATGAACCTTTTTTTTGTTCATGTGGCTGCGGGTGAGGTCGGTGGTGCAATACCCCGCCCAAGACGACGAGCTAGCCTGGGCCCGCAAGCATACCTGCTTGCCGCCGCTCCTCACCACCCAAACAGTCAGCCACGTAACAAACACTTCACTGCTCTCCTAAATGGAGGCAGCGATTCACCGCGCAAGGATGACGAACCCTATCCCGCAATCGATGATGATGGAATATATGTCCTCCCGCCCGATTATGACGAAGTTATAATAGCAATAACTAGATTAAAAACATTAAGGCCGTGGGCGCTGATGGATTGCCTGCGGAGCTATTCAAGTATGGCGGCGAGGAGTTGGTAAGGCGCATGCAGCAGCTTCTTCGCAAAATATGGGCGGACGAGTGCATGCCCGACGATTGGAATCTAAGTGTTCTTTACCAGTTCACAAGAAGGGGGATACTACAAACAGTAGTGTGGTTGCCAAGGCGCGTATGCGCTGACTCTTTGCTCGATGACAGAAGGTCCTTCGTTTTATACCCATTCATCGTCAAACCCATCTTTCCCATTTCTTTTTCCAGTTTGGAGCAAGCAGAACTAACGGCGCATGTGTTTAGGCCGATGATATCGATGTCATCAGCATATGCCAGTAATTGCACGCTTTTATAGAATTGTATTATATTGTTCCAGAGCGGTTAAATTCTGCATCTGGGATAATTTTCTCCAGCATCAAATTAAAGAAATCGTACGATAGGGGGTCACCTTGTCTGAAACCTCGTTTAGTTTCGAACAGCTCGGGGAGATCCCTCCCAATTCTTACTGAGCTGATGGTACGTACTGCTAAACGTCACTTTACACATCCATATAAGTTTTGCGCGGAAAGCAAATTCAGACATAGTGGCATATAGGCAGCTCCTTTTTGTATTGGCGAGAAAACTTAATTTTCTTGTTACCGCATATATATGTGTGTCGATAATGTTTTCGCGGTTTTTTTTTTCAAGGTTAGGCGCATTGTGAAAATCTGGTCGATGGTAGATTTACCAGGTGTGAAGCCGCGCTGATAAGGTCCAATCAGCCGATTCACGGTGGGCTTCATTCTTTCGCACAATATATTTGATGGGGTCTTATAGGCGATATTAAGAATGCTGATTCCTCGTTAGTTGGGGCAGTGTGCAGCGTCCTCTTTCTTGTGGACTGTGCAAAGAACACTTAGATTCCAATTGTCGGGCATGCACTCGTCCGACCATTTATTTCGAAGAAGTTTATGCATGCACCTTACCAACTCCTTGCCGCCATACTTGAATAGCTCCACAGGTATTCCATCAGCGCCCGCAGCCTTGTTGTTTTTCAGTCTGGTTATTGCTATTCTGGCTTCGTCATAATCGGGTGGGGGGCCATTTATTCCATCATCATCGATTGCGGTAAATCGCTGTCTCCATTTAAGAGAGCAGGGAAGTGTACCCTCCATAATCTAAGTACTCCTGGACATCAGTTACAAGGTCGCCGTTTTTGCTCTTACAAGAATTGGCCCCGGTCTTGAAACCTTCTGTCTAACGCCGAATTTTTCGGTAAAATTTTCGGGTGTAATTCCTGGTGGCTCGCAGCTCAAGCTCTTCGAACTCACGCCTTTCTGCCTCTGCCTCTTTCTCCCTGAAACTTTCACACACTCCTCTTATTGCGCTCGCTTTTAATGTAACTCCATAGGCAGCGCCTTTTCTTTCGGTTGCAACGCGGCATTCTTCATCGTAGGGCTCGTGGAAGTGGGACTAGCAGTGAGAGTATGAATAAAACAAAAAATTTATTTTCAACGCCTCTGTATTTTTTAGATTGGTATATAGTATAATTTAGATGGGAGAGATAGAGAATGGAAAAAAGAGGGAGTTAGGAGTGGGAGTGACAATGAGAATGGGAATGGGTTTGGGAGTAAGAAGAAGAGGGAGGATTAGAATGAGAAGGGAGTGAGGACATAGGCAATAAGGAAAGACAAAAATAAGAAGAAATAGAGGAAAAAGTAGTAAAGTTGTAGTCTATTCGATAATATAGAGAGTGATGGAGGAGGGGGAAGTTTAGCTTTCAAATATAGGGCAGGACAACGTCTATCGAGTACGCTGGTCTTTAGATACAAAATTCTGACATTTTATTACTAAATTTTTCGTACTAATAAGAACAACTTAATAATTTTAAGACAATTATTAAAAAAAGTGCTACTGTAGAGCCCAAACGACTTTAATTCTGACATTTTAACCAAACTTAAGCTCACAATGAAAACACATCAGCCACTAATGTCATCAATGTCAACGTAATACGACAGATTTGATGTTAGTTTAATAGTTAGCCATAAAGGGATTTTTACTAAAAATAACCTACATTTTTTATAGGCTGCAATAAAAAAAAAAACAAATTCTACTTCAATTCATGCCTTTTATACGCGATTGTGCTACTGAGATTTGAGTGTCATCACAGATCAGTTTCCATCATAAATGCAAGTTTGTTAATACAGAATAAATTTATGTTCATGTTAACTTACATGCAAATACATACATATGTAGAAGAAACATATTAACATCCATTACATGTATGTATGTGTATATGTAAGTATTGCAGTATTTGTCACCTCATTCCTTGTAGCTTCACAGCATTTGTGGCATCATTTTGGCGTCAGATTGCATGTCTAACAGTAATTTCCACATCTGATATTGTAGTTCTAAAAGCCTTTATGTTGTTATTTATTTAGAGATGAGCTTCCATATGTGCATGTATATGTATGTGGGTATTTGTGTGTTAATATCTAGGCAAATAGCGCTTTGTATGCAAGTTATTGCAATCGTTACCCTTCAAAAAATCATGCGCTTAATCCCTAAAGAGAGTGATCTGCGATTAATCTCTTTTGTCTTTATAGGGTCATAAGTGATCCCTTCTTGTCCCTTTTCGGTACAGTTGGGATAAGTCAGTTTGAAACTTATGTAGCAAATTTTAAGAAACAATACAAAAGACGAAACGAAATGGGTAAAATAAAAAAAAAAAATTTATGAAATTTAAACGAATTATTTTCAATATACTAGTACCCTAGGTTTCATTATCGCAGGAGTTGTTATACTCAGCTAAGCAGAGCTCACAGAGTATATTAATTTTTTTCGCATAACGGTACCCCGCAACGGCATAAACTAATCGAGATAGATATAGACTTCTATATATCAAAATGATCTGGGCGAAAACAGAAATTCATTTAGCCAATTCCGTCTGTCCGTCCGTCTCTCCGTAAACACGATAACTTGAGTAAATTTTGAGTTATCTTAATGAAATTTGGTATGTAAGTTCCTGGGCACTTATCTCAGGTCGCTGTTTAAAATGAAGGAATTCGAACTATAACCACGCCCACTTTCTCGATATCGAAAATTTCGAAAAACCAAAAAATTGCGATAATTCATTACCAATGACGGATAAAGCGATGCAACTTGGTAGGTGGGTTGACCTTATGACGCAGAATAGAAAATTGGTAAAATTTTGGACAATGGACGTGGCACCCCCACTTTTAAAAGAAGGTAATTGAAAAGTTTTGCAAGCTGTAATTTGGCAGTCGTTCAAGATATTCTGATGAAATTTGGTAGGAACGTTACTCCTATTACTACATGTATGCTGAATAAAAATTAGCAAAATTGGATGACGAACACACCGACCTTAAAAAAAAATTTATTTAAAGTCAAGTTTTGACAAAAAATTGAATATCTTTACATCATATTAGCAAATTACGTCAACAATCAACCCCAGTAATGATATAGTTCAACAAAAATAAAAGAAAATTTCAAAATGGGCGTGGCTCCGCTCTTTTTCATTTAATTTGTCTAGGATACTTTTAATGCCATAAGTCGAACAAAAATTTACCAATCCTTCTGAAATTTGGTAGGGCATAGATTCTATGACGGTAACTGTTTTCTGTGAAAATGGGTGAAATCAATTGAAGCCACGCCCAGTTTTTATACACAGTCGACCGTCTGTCCTTCCGCTCGGCCGTTAACACGATAGCTTGAACAAAAACCGATATATCTTTACTAAACTTAGTTCACGTACTTATCTGAACTCACTTTACCTTGATTTAAAAATGAGTTAAATCCGACTATGACCACGCCCACTTTTTCGATATCGAAAATTTCGGAAAATGAAAAAAATGCCATAATTCTATATCAAATTCGAAAAAAGGGATGAAACATGGTGATTGGATTGGTTTTTTGACGCAAAATATATCTTTAGAAAAAACTTTGTAAAATGGGTGTGACACCTACCATATTAAGCAGAAGAAAATTAAAAAGCTATGCAGTGCGATGGCAAAAGCCCTTGGAATCATGGCGGGAATACTGTTCGTGGTATTACATATATAAATAAATTAGCGGTACCCGACAGATGATGTTCTGGGTCACCCTGGTCCACATTTTGGTCGATATCTCGAAAACGCCTTCACATATGCAACTTAGGGCCACTGCCTTTTAAAATACTCATTAATACCTTTAATTTGATAGCCATGTCATACAAACACATTCCAGGGTTACCCTAGGTTCATTTTCCTACATGGTGATTTTCCCTTATTTGTTTGTTTGTTTGTAGGTTTAAGTTGACTCCATTCATTTATTTGAATGAAAGAATACCTTGGCCCGGCTTACTTAGAAGCTATAACGCCATAACTAATTCTTATTTTGTGAAATCTTTAGAAGTTTGATGTCTTTAGATTGCTGTACAGTTTCTCCACCAACACACAGGTAATGCACTAAGGCACGAACCATGTGCGTAGGTTTCTGCGTAATTGAGGCTGCTATATATTTAGATACATTCCGATTTAATAGTTTACTCCAAGTACGATAAATTTTTCAGTTTTTCAAATGTTTCCAATCAAATTTTTGTCATTTGGATTCTCGCACTATCCGCCATTTTATTCTCAACCATATGAATAGCGTCCTTTTATGGCACGCGGTTGAGTTGTGGGGAAAAACGAATTTGACGCGATGACGTTACAAAACGAAATGTGTTTTCCCTTATTTTGTCACCAAAGCTTTCACCTGAGTATGTAATGTTCGGTTACACCCAAACTTAGCCTTCCTTACTTGTTTTTGTTATATTTTTCTACAATACCAGCACCGAAAAGAAAATGAAAACATTGTATTAAAGTTAAAAAAAATGATAAAATCGGTAAGAACTCCTGTATGGGTATAAAGAGGACAGTACTCGTAGGCGAAGAAAGATTATCCGTCCGATAGCATCTGTAGACGTTGGAAGAGAATCTGGCCGACAGTAATCAAACAGATACAAAGAGGACCCGCCCGACATCACCCGTTGTGGTACAAAGCAGACTTTTCGAACAATACCCCTTAAGGGTAAAAAAAGAAATCTGTCCGCCAGTACCCGTAGGGGTACAAAGAGGACCTGACCGACACTACCCGAAGGCCTTGGGGAGTGCTATCGATGTGGATGATCCTTTGTAGTTCCAGTAACAAGCACCATAAAGGTATCAGCCCGATTGATCCATGAGGAGTTCGGGGTCGCCAGAGCCTCGGCTGTTAATGAAACAGGATTCGCCAAGGGTAGGTGAGGTTGACAATTGGGTTGGAGAATATATATATTGCGCTAGCAACCCCTTGAGAGGGTCGCGCTACACAACCCCTTGAATCAATTTGATATTTCAGTCGCTGCTTACGACAGGTATACCTACCGCGGGTATATTCAAAGGCCACTAACCTTCTGGGTTGGAGATGTTTTCATTTTCATATTAACGTAACCATTCGTGATAAATTAACGCATCTTCTGATTGGATCGGGTAAAATATTCTATCACTGCACCAGGTAAAATTTTTCTTTTCTGTCTTCGGATTATTCTTGTCGAGGTCAATACGCGTCTTTTGACACAAGAATAAAATAAATAAATAAATTTAAGGCGCGATAACCTCCGAAGAGATCTTGGGCTTCTCTTCCAATTTGCGTCGTGCTCCTTTTTAATTTTTCCTACAAATTGTTCGGATGGGACCTACTTGTTTTATGCCGACTCCGAACGGCATCTGCGAGGCATTCTTCACTGAGAGCTTTTCAAGGCAGAAATACACTCGGAGTGCTTGCCAAACACTGCCGAGGGCGATCCCGCTTAGAAAAATTTTCTGTTAATTGAAAAAACTTGTTTCTAAGATTTTGACGTTGCTTTTCCCGGGGCGTGAACCCAGGATCGTCGGTGTGGTAAGCAGAGCACGCTACCATCACACCACGGGGCCGCCAAGAAAGTTTCCCTATTACTAGGGTGTCATTCTATCACCATTGAGGTCCCTATTTGACTCAGTATTGATACCAAAAAGGACTAGCCTTCAAATGTTCCCATATGGGTACAAGGGGGATTCGTCCCATCAATCCCTTTCGGGTATAAATTGCTAAAATTAGTCTCTTCATAGGATATGCCCAAACAAAAAAGAACAGTTCAACTCATACAAAGAGATTAAAACTGGCATTGGTTACATACTCCTTTGCGTCTCATCCCAGATTCATCCTAGACTAATCGCATTTTTTGCAGGGTAGTTTGTAAACCAACACAGAGGCAAAGTTTTGTTATAAGCGTTTGTGGAAATTTCATTTATTTAGTTGAATTATGCACCCGAATTTGAAGTTGATTTTTTTTAATGGATTTCGAAATTCATCGAACCCAGATTTGCTAGATTTCTGCATGCTGTTGCAATTCTAAGAAATTGTCTCATTTTGTGGTTGCATTTAACCACGTGTGTAACAAAATTTATTGATTTTCATGAAATTGCTTAGTTTCCTTTGATGAAGCAACTGAATTGCAATGATAAAATGTGAAGTGAAGCTGTACCAGAAGCTTAAGTAATATTGTGACACTCATGTAAGATGTAGATAGTTATGTACTTAGCAAAGAAGTGTTTATCGAAAGGCATTTCATTTGGCTCATAGCTTCGAATGTGTGGAAACACTTTTATTTTGAAAATAGGCATAGCGGAACATGTAGCAGATTTTTAATTATGGCATGAATATTCTGAGTGGAATACTAAAATTAGTGCAGAAGCACCGCCTGCAGAGAGAACACGACGTATCAGGGGTTAGGCGTACACCAGCGGGCTAGGGAGAGGCTAGTAAAATACACAAATGATTCAAGGTATTGTAAAGCGCAACCCTTTAAAAAGGTTTCCAGCGCAATTTATAGCTTGTCCAACTAGAGGTTTACGCCGATAACTATATCGGCGGCGGCGGCGTAGGTGGCGCGCCGGCTTACGCCGGTGTTCTTACTTTATAAAGCTTGATTTTTCTACTTAAAAAATAATATTTAGGAAAGGTTTTGTTTGTATGTCTTTAAGGAAATCAACGCCTTGGCCATTTCCGAAAGGTCCCGGGGTTTGCCTCAAAGTCTCGCGGATCATTCAGCTCCTTGCAGAGGACTGTCCTGCATTCACTTACTCCAGGGATGCTTCGAGCCTAACCTGATCTAAGGGACTGGTACTCCTGCGGAGGCACTTTTGTCTGTATGTCTCGTACAAAGCGTAGTTTCACCGAAGGAGATGTTCTGGTCTAACTCCTAATACTCGATGTAGATACGATTTCTTTAAATTATTTGTGGCCCCTTGCTGGTCACGCACAAAGGTGGCTTATGGTTGCTATTAACGGCCTTTTAATACTCATGGCTCTCGTGGCACAGTTTTAACGATTAACACCAACGCTGGCCTATTGTTGATCGCGGCAAAGTGCGCCTCTAGTTTTTTTCGGCTGTTTTAAGAGCTATAACTCCCGATGTGCGAACAGTAGTAATCCTGTCCACCACCAGTCACTACCACGCCTTCTGGCCCTCACATCACATGCCAGCACAGAAGTTATAGGACTACGACTTCGAACTCACATCTTCGTCGACGTCACTTTCCTAGAAGCCCTAGGTGTAACACCGAAGATTTTCTAACTGATTTTTTGTCCCGCTATGCTGTCGAGGTGGTGTGATGGTAGCGTGATCCTCCTACCACACCGAAGATCGTGGGTTCACGAGCCGGGCAAATCAGATACCGTTCGGAGTGGGCATAAAACAATTTGTAAGAAAAATTAAAAGGAGCACGACGCAAATTGGCCTAAAATCTCTCGGAGGTTATCGCGCCTACCAGAGAAACACCTAGCCTTACCAGAGAAATACCTTAAAACATTCGGCCAAGCCTGCCGCCCTCGAAATTATAAGCAGTCCAAGTGGATATTATTGCGTAACTTATAGGTGAAAATAGTATAATCCTACATAATAAGTTTTACAAAGACCCTGGATAATTTTTTTTAAATGTGGACCAAAATTTGTTAAATCAAAACGATATTTAAGAATGAAGTCGACCGATTTTAAGTTGAAAGATGTTAATGTTAGGCTCAGTCCAAACTGTTGTTTTCATGCCTTTTGAACAAGACAGGTGTATTTGCGTATATATTTGGGAGATCATTCTCCAGCAGGTAACATATCCATATAGAAAAAAACTTAATTACTGCGGGGCCTCCCAAAAACTGATGTAACAGCTTCCAGCATTAAAAGATCTTCTATCAGCCTGTACGAAGTTATAACCACCTAAGACCAAATCTGTATGATGACCTGCAAATCAGCCCAATAAAAATCCCAAAATTATTCCAAAAGCGCAATAACAACAACGAAATTATCCCCAAAGACTCTCGTAAAAGTCTCAATGTCATCACAAAGTGATCTGAAATGGTCTCGCAAATAGTCCCTGTGTCCCTAAGCCTACATAACATGATCCTGAAAAACAAGCAAGATCTCAAACAGACCCGACGTCCTCGAAGGTCACGAAATGATCTTTGAAGTAATTGTGAGGTGAACTGGTTGTAATTGTGAAATTATACCCAAAACGATTCCTAAAAAAGCCCGCAACATTCGCGGAGTGATGATCCCAAAACACTCGTGAAGTGATGCCAAAATTGTTCGTGGTGCCAAACATACACGACACGAACTTGCAATGAAATAGTGTCTGTCTGCAATGGCCTCAAATAGACTCAAGGGCCCATATTTCATTAGTCTAGATCAAGTAGATGATAGATGTTTTAACGATGTGTAAAAACCTTCTGTCGGTAGAGACAGAAACAAGCTTTTCTAACATCAATATCATTATGGTTCAATCCTCTTGAATTAGCATGTTTCCTAGGACTACCGTCGGAAGATCACGTAGACAGTCCTTTTACCTTGGTTGTACTGCTAATACCGAATTTCAGTTTCGTATTACAATTGCCATCCATGAGGCTATCCACCTAAGAGTCCTTAGGAGATTGACGTCACTTCCCTCTAGAAATCAACGTAGTACCATACTACAGTTATAGGTGTACATTGTTTAGTGAGCAAAATATTATTATTATTATTATGATTTATTAACCTAATTAACCGTCCTGCTCATGAATAGTTTTTCTTCTTAGTTCCCATGGCTGGGTACACGGGTACCACAAGGCAGTTCATACGTGAGAACTACTAGTGGTACCTGGGTATCCCAGCCATGAGAACTAGTAATAAAAAACTAATTTTAGTAATAAAAAACTAATTTATTAAAAAACCATCTTTATGAAAGTATATTTGAAAAAATTTTATCTCCTTTTGTAGAAAACTTATACCCATACGATTCCACAAAATTTTAACTCGTTTCTATTTGTAGATTATTTAAAAATGGCTTTTGAATATGCAAAAGGTACCCGGGTACCCATCTATGCACAGGACGGTTAAATCAATTAATTAGTTACTTAATTAGTGAGCACTAGCTGCCAGGACTATCGGCTCTATATTTACAATTAGGTGTAGTTAGAAAATAATGTTAAATTGACAAATAAGGGCTTTGATGTGTCTGATGAAGCTATATACTGACTTTAAGTTTTCATGTGTGGGATTCCTTAGGATGCTTATCCAATTTTCGTTGAAGTGCAGTCAGATAATATATGTCTTAAAGTTAATGTATTTTGACAGAATGAGCAAGTAGGCGTGGATTGTGAATGACCAACTCGAATGCGGGAGTATATTTCTATTTGCTTTTCTCCGACTTCCGTTGGATAGGTGGGACATACCAAATCTTGATTAATTAATTTGTAGTGAGGATGGTTGTAGTTTTGCCATTTTTCAAAGTATCCTGTCGCAATTGATGTAGAAGGAAGCGGCGTATATTTTTCGACAGTATTGTCGGATGTAACAGGGTGGTTGGTAGCCGACTTAGCTGCAATGTCTGCTGCTTCATTGTTTGATATGTTTATATGTCCGCGTATCCAAAGAAGTCTAACTTCTTCAGTATTTTCGATGAAGTCATATCGTATCACTTGAATTGTTTTCGAAGTGGAGTTAGGGTTTAGCACTGCCTTCAAAACAGACAGACTATCTGTACATATGACTATTTTATCATCTTGTTCTATTGCCAACTGTACTGCGTTATGAATCGCAGCAGCTTCAGCGGTAAACACTGACGCAATATGTGATAGATTTTGTATTCTCATTGTCTGACTATGTGCGTTAACCACAGCGTAGCTTGCCGGCGTATATTTAGTTTTAGAGCCATCCGTGTACCAGAATGTTCAATCAGCTGCCTCGTAGTACCATTTGCGTTCTTGGAAGTTGTAGGTAAACACTTGGTGGTGTATTTTGTTTTTTTATAGCTGGATAGGCTGAGGTCGCACGACTATTTTTTAATTGTCCATGGTGGTTTTTTTAATTGGTGGTCTTCTTTTATGAAAGATAATCCTAAGTTTACTGCGACATTTACTACCATTTGTAGTGTTGATGGTAATCTTGGATTGCTGCCGAGCAAGTTTTCAATTATAATTTTCACGTAGCTATTAATGATTGAATCACTTTGAAACAGAATTTTGGGAATCAGTCGGGTATGCATGTGATGAATTCTTTCTTCAAGTGTAGGCAACCTCGCTTCTGCCAGCATGTTTCTTACAGGTGTTGGATTGTATGCGTAGATAGATGCTCTTGCGGCTTGATGATAGAGTGGACTAAATATTGTTTAATGTAGATTTTGGAGATTTCCCGTAGAGGTAGAGCCCATAGTCTATCTTACTTAAAATTAATGCCTTACTTAGATAGATTAGAGTATTTATGTGTACATGACATTTTTACTAGAGAGATATGAGATCAGGTTTATTCTGGCAGATAATGTCTTTTTTAATTCTAGACAAGGTTTTTTCCATATATAGTTATTAGAAAAAGTAATACCTAGTATTTTGAGATGTTTAACATTTTCTACATCAAAATTGTCGATTGAGATTTTTAGGTTGTTGAAATCGCATTTGCGTTTTCAGCATACGTGAAAGTTTTTAGTTTTGTTGAAAGATATTTTGGCTCCGGAATACTTGGACCACTTCAAGAGAGGTTTTCTATTATGATTTTTGTTTCGCTAGCCTCCCTCTTACAGAGAATGTACCGATCATCTGCATAGAGACAGTGTTTCACGACGTTGTTTGTTCTAATGATTTTGCTAATTTCGTTGAATGCAATAGAAAAAAGTATAACAGATAGGGGGATCCTTGAGGGATTCCATTGTTAAGTGATAACAAGAGGCAAAAACTACTGTTACTCGAAAACTGAAAACAGCATAAACAGGAAAATCTCAATAAAAATTAGCAAATCTCCAATTAGTTTGTTTTTTGCACAATTGCAAGCAAATTTCGTGTGAATCATTTAACTACTTATATTTAGATAGAATAGCCTCAAAAAAGTGATCTTTTCTTTCATCAAATCGAAATTTAGAAAAAACCATCAATCATTTTAGTTGCGGATTGCGGATATAAATTTTAAATATTTCTTGCAAAAAACACTTCTATCATCATAATAAATGAAAATTTTATTACAATCATCTGATTTATGCGGCAATTATTAGCGCCACTATTATTACGATCATCATCATTATTATTATTGTTGGCAAGAAAAAAATTTTCGATCAATTTTTTGCTATGAGAATACTTTTTTTCAATATTATGTTGGCTTCAAACATTTATACAGAATTTAAGCTTACAACCATCTGAAACTTTGTTAAGCTTCTGTGAGGTAACTGGTTAATGTGAGTACAGGGTGGTTCATAAAGCAGTTTGGTTTTAGAACTTAAAAAAAAAAAACAAACAAAAAACAAGTTTTTCCGTTTTTATTTCTTTACGCAGATAGCCAATAGTCTGGAAGGATCTACTGCATATCTTTTCGGAAAAGGGGCCTCCTGAGGACAGGGCCGTAGAGAGCCGAGCCGGGCCCATGGGCAGTTCGCGTTTACGGGCCCCTCAATCCAGTAAAAAAAAAAATAACGTAACATACATAAATTTTTCTGTTCACATTGTCAATTTTATTTCATATAAAATAATATTTAATGGAGCACTTATGTACATAAATGAAATGTTAGATTTCATTGTTTGATTTGCTTACATTAACTTTTTCTAAAAATGTACATTTTGAGAGCTTGAATCAGCCAAGGAAAACCTTCCGTGCTTTTTGGTCTGCGAATATTGAAATTACCGATTCAAAACTAATGCTGCTAGCAAGGCTGGACTCCAACGCCAATGTTCCAAGGCTTGTCAAGCGATTTTGGCTCTTAGTAGAACGTAAAAATTTTTCACGCGACACAATAGACTAAAAGAACGCCCCCCTTCAGCCGCACTGACTGGAAGTGTGCAAAATATTCTTAATGCTATGCAGATGTTAGGAAATAATACTTCCATATTCAAGTCATGAATGTTGTTCAGAAGTTGAAATGGCGGCAGCGAATCACATCCCAAATTTGCTAAGTGGATGGCTTTGCTGTAAGCTTATCCACGGCATACTCATATGTTTGCACAAATTTGCGCTTCGAAAAACAAGTGAAGTGTACTAATTTTTTCAAATTAACGCTCTAGTTTATAATCAGCCTGTATTTACAGATGTCGCTGACTTTTACAGAAATGAAAAAGCAATACGACCAAACCGATAGGGGCATAGTTATAGTCGAAATAAAATGTGTTTTAAGTTAGTTAGTTAGTAAGCATTTTTGAAAGATAGCGCTTATAAATTGTGTCAAAAACGTATATCTAACTTCACATCACATTTTATTTCGACTACGACTATGCCCCATAGTATTTGATTAGATGCTTATGATTTTAGTTTAGTGATTTTCAATTTTAAAACAATTTTTTTGTAGCAACAAAATATATATGTATCTATGAAATCCTAGTTAGAGTACTGTCAATACTGCTTTGCCTTGCCGGGCCCCCAAAAACCTTCCGGTCCCCAGGGCAATTGCCCTGGCTACCCCCCCCCCCCTCTCCGCGGCCCTGCCTGAGAATAGTTAGGTTGAACTTGCCGTTCAATAAAGACCTCACGTAGACTGAATGTTTCCATAGTAGGAACAGTGACTTTCGTGTAACTTTTTAATCGTTATGAGACTCAAAACAGAAAATTAGTACTGCTAACTTCAGATGTTACTGAAATGTGTAACTATGTTTTACCTCTAAAAATGGCTTTTGTCCACTATTCACCGCAACCGATTCAGCTATAGGTTATACACTATGGCCAATAGGGGTACGTATCTCCGCTATTCGGTACAACCCGTTTTCTATTTAGTTATTTAACCACTGCCGCTAGATGGGTCTCCTACACATTATCTAAGTGATGATAAGCGTTTTTACCCGCAAATGTAGATGTATAAACATGTAAAAAAACACGGATATTAAGCCTTTATCGTGGTATAACAATTTTGGGAAATTTTGCAGAGAACAGCGAAACGGGCGGATATTTGGGATAAATATTTATATAGAGTTATAAAAAATCTTGGAAAGTGAGCAATGGCGTCGTCTTCTGTTTTTATAACCGTTCATACGTCTGTATAGGTCTATTTGATCTACTCCAATGATATTTGATTTATGGAACCTAATAATTTAGGTGAAAAGGAGAGTGATACCCCTTTCATCTCTTTGAGTTCGAAAAATTATGTTTAGTATTTGCGAAATATAGGTCAAGGTCTAGCGATTATGCAGAAGTGAACAGCTCCATACTTTCACCCACTGGAACCGTTTTCTGAAGTCCTCATTTAAAGACGTCCAGATGCCATACCATTCCAACTTTTGCATTTGTAATATTCACACCATGCATATGATAATATAGTTTTTGGTCTAAATAATTGTGGAAAATAGGCAATTTTCAGAAGACTTATAGATAGTTTTGGAGAAAATTTCGCGATTATTTCGAGGATATTGGTAGATCATTGCGCGGCTTGTTTCGGGGTTATTTAGGGGATATTTCTAGATCCCTACGGGACTATTTGAGACAATTTTTGGACAAGTTCGAGATAATTTGCAGTTTGATTTTGGAATCATATCGGTGTCATTTCTTGATATATGAGCCAGTTCGGGACTGTGTTCGGAATAATTTCGGTATTATTTCTAGATTACTTCTAGATAATTTCGAGACCGTCTCGCGATTGTGTTCCGAATTCTTTCGGCAATATTTTTATATTACTTTAGGACTATTTAGAACCGTTGCGGTATTATTTCAAAATGTGTAAGGACTTTTTGGGGGCCGTTTAGAAACTGTGTACAAGGTCTTTTCGGCACTGTTTCAGATCTGTTTCTTGGTTGTTTTCGTAATATTATCACCGAAACCATTTTGTGACTATTTCGGATTTGTCTCCATATAGTTTTTGATAGTATTTCCGGAATATTTTGGACCGTTTCGGGCATTTTTGCAAACCTATTTCAATGATTATGTCGAGATTGTTTTCGGAGTCAGTTTTAGGAGACATTTCGTAAAAAATTATTACAGCAAAGTATTAAACGTATAAAATAAATACAAGGCCTGATATATGTACTTCCGAAGAGATTAAGGCTGAGCCTCTCTTCCAAGTTTTTATTTAGCTTAATTATCATTAAATTTGTTTTTTCTAGATTTAAGTTCGAGCTCTGCACTACTCTGATAAATATCGAAAGATCGAGTGAAAGAAAAGATTTTAGCCATTTTTGTCTGAAGAGCGTCTTGTGTCAGCATAGAAAAATTTGATGGCATTCTAGTACTTAGTAGCTCTGATCGAGTTAAAATCTAATGAATGGTCTCAAACCTGCATGTTTTTTGTCAGTTGCGAAAGCAATGCAAGTGTTTTCGGTTCGTTATCATATTTTCGGAGATTTACTGATTAGTTATCGATTTTTTCTCGAAAAACTTACCGGTTGGATATCGAAAATATTGATTCTTTATCGAAAAGATGTAGATTATTTATTAAAAAGCTCTCTCGAAAAGTTATCGATCGGTATCGGTAACAAAGTTTATCGAAGATTTATATATATATATATATTGCATTTTATCGATTTGTATCGAGGAGTTATAGGGTTTAAATCGAAAACAACACTTAATATCGAAAATATGTCGACAATTTATCGAAAATATGTAGATATGTTATCAAAAAAGAGTCGAAAAGTTAGTGATTTGTTATCGACATGTTATCGATTTGTTTTAAAATGTTTTTCAAAAAATTATCAATTTCTTTCGAAAAGTTATCGATTCATTATTGATTATTTGTCGATAAGTTATCGATATGTCAACAAATGTAGCGTATCACAATTCTTTAGTAGTTACACGGTAAGTTTCGCCCAAAACCCTTAGCAAAGATATTTTACACATTAAAAATTTCAGAAAATCCTGCTATCAGTCAAATTGATCAAAGTACTATATGGAGCACCCTGTATAGCACACAATGTTGATGATAATCCCACGTCACTTTGTATTCGCAATAAAAGGGCTGAGCAAAAGTTGAATAAATAGCCGCAATTGCGATTAAATCATAATGCAAAATGTCAGAGCAGCAAATAACCAGACCGACAGAAAAACAACAACAACCACAACAACAACAACAAAACACCCATTAAATAGCAATTCTAATGGAACTAAACGATTATTATTTACCCTCAAAATTGTGCAGAAGTTTATGCCAAGTGGAACCGAATGCTGTGGAATTTTTCTTTTGGTGTGATGCGGGTCAGGTGGTGCGCGATCTTAACAAAGAGCAATACAATAAACAACAACCAACACACATACACAAATACCCATGTAGCTTAAATGCTCTGAAATAGGTGAGGTTAATCTTAAGTGAGGGAGTTTCCGTAAATAGTTTAAACGTACGCTATCAATTTTGAGTTGTGGCATCAATAAATGTTTATATTTAGGTATTGACAGAATTTAAGGCACTTGCTGGTTGGTTGGTGATCGGCTGATTTATTTGATACTTTTTTTTATGTTTGCTTTGTTTTTATTTGTCTTTTTTTAACAGCTTATTGTTGTACCATGAAGTTGTTGCTTGCAAAATTTTTTCATAAACCATTAGTTAGCAAAGTGTTTGTGGTTTGTACAAATAGTTAATGGTTTTTTTTGTTTTTTTTTTTAAACGAAGTGATGAGAATTATGAAGGCAATTGAAACAAAAAAATTTACATTATTGATGTATTATAAATTAAATTGTTCAAAATAAATGGTTTTCATTATTTATGTTACTTCTTTAAAAAAAACAAAAAACACATTTTTTCTCAGTATAGGAAATTGTCTATTCATCGTTTATACAGATGTTACGATATATTTTGTATAGCACCCTGTCCCGCGTCATTTATAACCCACGTACAAAACAGTAATGATGCCGATATATAGGAAATTGTTAAATTTATTTGATTTACCTTTATGTATGTTAGTTTTGGTGCTGATCGCGAAAAGCTTAGGCACAGAGCAAGCGGAGAAGGCTGTAGCATTACTAATACACTAAACTCGCAGCTGAGGAAAGCAAGCCCCCAGGAAGAGGCGCGTCACTTTGGCTCAACTTCGATATAGTTTCTGTGTTAAATTAAACTCTTACTTATTCAGAGTCAACCCCGACCACATGACACATGTGGAACCGATGATTCTTACACCTTTATCTCTTGTTGAAACACCAAATTTTTCTCGAAGTCCGGTAAAAGGATTTCATGACAATTTGCGTGTGATCGCACCTATTGGATGATGGAGCGAAGCACTGCTAAGACAACAACAAAGCTGTGGAGTGTTTGATAATACCATCGGCATTGCATTTTTCCTTGGCATAGTACTTAGAATGGTATTCGTACATCTTTCATAAATTTGATGCGATAATTCTGATGATCCCAAGATCAGGAAGAGCTCAACAAAATAAAACAACATACCTTGTTTGTGTTGAAATACAATGATAACAGAAAATATGACATAATTCTGTAAGATAATAAGGAGTTTGAGACATATGTACTAACCGCACTTATTTGGCAGACCATAGCTTACATGTTCAATTCTATCACAACCGGCCTAACTGGGATGACTACGCCAAATAAAAAAAATTTTCAGTATATTGAAAATACCTTTTTCCTCTCCATCAAAATCTTTCTGCTCCCTTTTCACCGTCCTTCGGGTACGCTTCTCATTATCATTTTTTCAGTTTTAATTCCTGCTTCACGTCTCTAAACTTTTTATTTCTTTGCCTATCTTTTTTTCCTCTTTCCTTTGCGTAATTTCTTAATAGCTTTTTTTTCTTCTAACGGTTTTGTGGAGTGTTATCAGTGTTGATGATCCTTATGTATCCAGTTTGAAGTTTGCCCTAGTGACGCATCTCTCTCTAGGAAGTTTACTGCGAATTTCGGTTATTGGACTCTGAGAACGGGATTCGACAGGCATTTAATGGCATAAGACTTTGCCGACTCTGTTTTGGATAACGCTAAGTGCTTTCTTTTGAAGCCGTATCTCTGTGATTTTGAAGAAATCTCCTTGCATCCATGGGAGGCGGCTACACATAAGTTAGTTGTACGTTAGGATGCCCAGGTTTCTGAGTGCTTATTAGGAACTGTTTTTCTATCATTTCGTTCCATGTCGTTATGGCTAGTTTTCCCGCATCATTGTATAGATGATGTTTTGTGGTCATAAAGGGGCATCACGTAGCAGCTCTGAGCGCGGTGTTTTTACAGAACTTCAGCTTTCTCCAGTGCCTTTCTTTTAGCTTCGACGACCATATTGGAGACGCATAGCATGCAAGCGGTAAGCAAATTGATTTGTAGATAGCAAAAAACGTTTCTTTGTCAGTGTCTGTAGTGTTGCCAGCGAAGAACTATAGGATTTTATTCCTGTTCTGAACTTTAATTGCAGTTGCGTTTGCATGCTCAAAGAAATGTAGCTCAATATCGAACGTCGAACCAAATTTTTGTGGATTCCGGACAACCTTTAGCGTAAAGACATCGATGTGAATGTCCAATATTACTGACAATGCCGTGAAAGTATCCCTTTCTCTTCTCAATGTCTTAACATGCCATCTCCAGTTTCTCCTTCTTTAGTGTTTTTCTCCCTCTCTCCCTAACGTACTCACTCCCATTCGCCTGCCCTTTTCATTATTTATCTTTCACTGTTTCCCCAGAGTTACATTGTCACGCACCTACTTCTCTTTCCTCCACCTTTCCTCTGCCAGCTCTATACCATCCGATCTTCTTCTTTCTTTTTCTTCAAGGCGTTCCTTACATTTTTTTAATTCTACCTCTCTCTTTTTTACCACAATTTTCTGCCATATCTTCCTTCTCTATTCCTCTTGTCCTTTCCCCTCACTGTTCAGTTTTACCCTTTATTCTGGCGCTTTTTTCTATTCCTGCTTTTCTCATTTCCCGTAGTTAACCCACTCTCCTTTTTGTATCTCTGCCCTTTTCAAAAAAATACTACGTCCCCCTTGTATTTTCTTTTTATATTAATTTTTTCGCATAACGGTACGCCGTAACGGCATAAACTATTCGATATAGATATAGCCTTCTATATATCAAAATGATCTGGGCGAGAAAAATAAATTAATTTAGCCATGTCCGTCCGTCCATCCGTCCGTCTGCAAACACGATAACTTGAGTCAATTTTGAGATCTCTTAATGAAGTTTTGTATGTAAGTTCCTGTGCACTCATCTCAGATCGCTATTTAAAATCGGACTATAACCACGCCCACTTTTTCGGTATCGAAAATTTCGAAAAACCGAAAAATTGCGATAATTCAGTACCAAAGACGGATAAAGCGATGAAACTTGGTAATTGGGTTGACCTAATCATGCAGAATAGAAAATTAGTAAAATTTTAGAGAATGGACGCGGCACCGCCAACTTTTAAAAGAAGTTAATTGAAAAGTTTTGCAAGCTGTAATTTGGCAGCTGAGTATGTAATGCTCGAACACACGAACTTAGCCTTCCTTACCTCTTCCAAATCGTTTCCTATATTTTTCCTTACCGTTCTCTCTTGACTTCCCACTCTGTTGGTTTACCTTTCTCTCTTTCCTCTCCTTTCAGTCAGTTTAGGCTTAACAGTAAAAACATTAAAGTGTGAAATGGACGGTACCATGCTTACTTTGTCCAAGTTTTACATCTTTTGTCTCCCTTTTCTCCTTCTCGCACTGTTTTCTCCCTCTTTCTCTCTCTCTCTCTTTATCTAACTCATTGTCTTTCCACCTGTTATCCTCTTTGCATTGTTCTACATTCTCTACTCTATAATTATTCTTTTCTTCCTCTGCCTTTCCCCCTACCATTCTCTTCTCACCATCCAAATGTCGCACCTTATGTTTCTCTCTTATTATCCGTTTACACCGCATCTAAGGCATTACGCTACCGATCACCAACCATATTAAAACCTTGAACTTAAGCTCAAATACGTATGGTATTGTCCAGCAGACTGCTTCTTCACCCCTCCTAAGCAATTTGAGAAGACATTTTTGTAACTCGTACGTAAAGATTCAAGGGGTCGTGTAGCGCAATCCTTTCAAGGGGTTGACAGCGCAATATATAGCTTCTCCAACCCAATTGTCAACCTCATCTGTCCTTGGCGAATCCTGTTTCATTAACAGCCGAGGCTCTGGCGACCCCGTACTCCTCATGGATTTAGAGGGTGGAAGGGAATTATGGCCTAGGAGGTCGCATGTGGTCACAACAAATCGTTCCCGAGATGGTCGGGCTTCGTACCGGAACGTACCGATGGACCCTTAAAAACATTTACCATATATCGTTTATTTCATTTTTCAGAGTGTGGAATGATTAGTGCGCCAACTTATTGTAGAGGTTTCGGTTATCTAAGACCTACTTTATATTGGCTTGGTATTAGGTTTTCAATATAATAAGCCAGACATAAAATTAACTTTGTTTTTTGACCTTTCCTCTGTTGAATTCGAACAAAGTTAGCACACTGTGAATTGCAAAAGCTAAACCTCATACAGTTTTATACTTAACGATGTGAATTACTAAATTTTGTTTTTTCATGTACCCTTTTTGTGCCTCTTCCGTACACGGAAAGAAATGGTGCTAGTAAAATCAACAAATCGGTTCTGTTGTTCTTGACTTAACGGAGATTCGGTAAAATGATCGAATTACGGTTAATTCGACCGAGTTCTTTGTCAAACGAACAAATTAGTTTAGTCATTTCAACAGAAGAGAAGCTGTCGCTCTTAAGTTAACAAAATTATGTAAAATTGACAGATTCCTTGTCAATCTAACTGATTTTTCTGTTAACACAACTGATCTCACTGGTCATTTCACAGCGATCAACAGTCAATACATGAGCAAATTTCACAGAGAATTTTACGCTCACTGCGCTCTCTACTTTGTACTTATGACGATGGTGCCATTTGCTAAAAAAAAACACCAAAATAAGAAAACCACCAAATCGAAAAAACACACAAAATGGGAAAACAACAAAAACTAGTTTTTCAGTATCAATACAAAACTAAAAACCCTTTTTTGAATTTACTGTGAAAAAAATTATGACATACCGGGACACCTTTTTATCGGGTACAATTTTGCAACTTCTTCTCCAAGCGAAATGCAAAATTGCGCCCTCTTGTTGCAAAAGTTTTGTTTGAACGAACAGGATTTTTCCAAAGTTAGTAACATTTTGTTCAAGTTTTTACGAATTTTCACTAACGCGACCGAATTTAATAAGATAATAAAAAACATCCTTTTTTAATGTTGATGTTTCCGACAACATAAAAGTTTGAGTTGTTTTGGTATCGTTTCAACTTAAAGTGTTACGAAAATAAACTTTCCGAATTATATGTAAGGTTACACCAGTGGTGAATTACCTTCCTGCGATTCTTTACTTTTCTATAACTTACAAGTTCTCTTTTTAAAATGTTACTTCAAACATTTATACTACAAGTTTTGTTCGAAACAATCAAGTGTAGCAACTACATTAGAGAGAAGAAATTATGAATGAGATGAGCTGCAACCGAAAGAATTGAGAAAAGCGAAGTTCAAAACTATAAATTAAATAAAATATAAAATATAAAACTTGGTGAAAGTGCGTTTAATAAAACAAAATAATAAAGTGTATAATGTTTGATGTGTGCCAGCATATTTGATGTAAGCCCAATTGACGTTCTGTTAGTAAGAGCCACCGTGGTGTAATGGTACCTTGCTCCGCCTGCCACTCCGTATGCCCTGTGTTCACACCCCGGGCAAAGCAACATCAAAATTTTAGAAATAAGATCTTTCAATTAGAAAAAATTTTTTCTAAGCGGGGTCGCCCCTCGGCAGTGTTTGGCAAGCGCTCCGGGTGTATTTCTGCCATGAAAAGCTCTCAGTGAAAACTCATCTGCCTTGCAGATGCCGTTCGGAGCCGGCATAAAACATGTAGGTCCCGTCCTGCCAATTTGTAGGGAAAATCAAGAGGAGCACGACGCAAATTGGAAGAGAAGCTCGGCCTTAGATCTCTTCGGAGGTTATCGCGCCTTACATTTTTGTTTATTTATATGGCAACATAGGTACTATCGTACAAAGCTGTCGCAACAACTTTTTTTGTTCATTTGACTACTAAAACGGTGAATTACGAATAAACGATTTGTGCGCAGTTGATTCAACATCTTGTTGCGATGGACAAAAATTAACAGAAATTTCGGTTGAATTGACCCGTATTTCGATTGATTTTACCAGTCTTTTTCTTTCAGTGTACAACTCAGAAACTTCAAAGTTGCACACAAATGAGTACTCCAACCAAATGTCTTTATTATCCATAAAATTTGTCACTTAATCATACACATTTTTTTAACTTTATTTTGCATTCTGGAAACTTCCCAGTTAACGTTTGTCAGCTACGTTTCAGCTTAAATTTGGCAAGCCCTTTTCAAATATGCTAACATAACTCAAAGCTTGTTAATATGCATTTAACGCTTCTGTTGTTGAGTTCCTTCTGATTTCTTTTATTTAGATTTAATAGTTTGTACAAAACAGGAATTCTATGCTTAAAGAAGTAGTTTGCATTTTTGTAGGTAACAATTTTATTTTATAGTTGAATGACACATTAATGATGCACTGATTTAAGGTGCCACTAACACTGCATTAATTAATAATTCGAACAGGTAACCCAGTAAACAAATTGGCAGCTGTTTTAAAATATATATGAAACTCGGTATAAATTTTATTTTTGTGCACTTCAAATAATTATTAATATTTGGTTTATTATATTTCTAAAATCTTTTATTATTTCATTTATTATTTAACAAAAATAGTAATTTTGTTTTAAATTTTTTTTTTATTTTACCTTAAGTTTTTTTCCACATAATTTCATTATATTAATTTTTTGGCTGTTCCTATTTGTCCGGAAAATTTAGTACACAAATTTTTCAATTTTACTGGTTTTTATACCCAGTTGAGCAGAGCTCACAGAGTATATTAACTTTGATTGGATAACGTTAGGTTGTACAGGTATAAAGGAATCGAAATAGATATAGAGTTCCATATATCAAAATCATCAGTATCGAAAAAAACTTTGATTGAGCCATGTCCGTCCGACCGTCCGTCCGCCAGTTAGCACGATAACTTGAGTAAATTTTGAGGTATCTTGATGAAATTTGGCACGTAGGTTCCCGGCCACTCATCTCAGATCGCTATTTAAAATGATCGATATCGGACTATAACCACGCCCACTTTTTCGATATCGAAAATTTCGAAAAACCGAAAAAGTGCGATAATTCATTACCAAAGGCGGATAAAGCGAAGAAACTTGGTAGGTGAGTTGAACTTATGACGCAGAATAGAAAATTTGTAAAACTTTGGACAATGGGCGGTGCACCGCCCACTTTTAAAAGAAGGTAATTTAAAATTGCAAGCTGTAATTTGGCAGTCGTTAAACATATCATGATGAAATTTGGCAGGAACATTACTCTTATTACTATATGTACGCTTATTAAAATAAGCAAAATCGTAGAACGACCACGCCCACTTTTAAAAGAAAAATTTTTTTAAGTCGAATTTTAACAAAAAATTTAATATCTTTACAGTATGTAAGTAAATTATATAAAATTCAACTCCAGTAATGATATGGTGCAACAAAATACAAAAATAAAAGAAATTTTCAAAATGGGCGTGGCTGCAACCTTTTTCATTTAATTTGTCTAGGATACCTTTAATGTCATAAGTCGAACAAAAATGTACCTATCCTTGTGAAATTTGGTAGGGGCTTAGACTCTAGGACGATAACTGTTTTCAGTGAAAAAGGCCGAAATCGGTTGAAGCCACGCCAAGTTTTTATACACAGTCGTCCGTCTGTCCTTCCGTTCGACCATTAACACGATAACTTGAGCAAAAATCGATATATCTTTACTAAACTCAGTTCACGTACCAATACAAAGGTGTAACAAATGGCCGAAATCCGACCATGACCACGCCCACTTTTTCTATATCGAAAGTTACGAAAAATTAAAAAAAATACCATAATTGTATACCAAATACGAAAAAAGGGATGAAGCGTGGTAATTGGATTGGTTTATTGACGCAAAATATAACTTTAGAAAAAAACTTTGTAAAATGGGTGTGACACCTACCATATTAAGTAGAAGAAAATAAAAAAGTTCTGTTGGGCGAAATCAAAAGCGCTTGGAATCTTGGCAGCAATACTGTTCGTGGTACTACATATATAAATAAATTAGCGGTACCCAACAGATGATGTTCTGGGTCACCCTGATCCAAATTTTGGTCAATATTTCGAAAACGCCTTCACAAATACAACTAAGGCATACTCCCTTTTAAAATACTCATTAACACCTTTCGTTTGATACCCGTATTGTACAAACGCATTCTAGAGTCACCCCTGGTCCACCTTTATGGCAATATCTCGAAAAGCGCCCACCTATAGAACTAAGGCCCACTCCTTTTTAAAATACTCATTAACGCCTTTCATTTGATACCCATATCGTACAAACAAATTCTAGAGTCGCCCCTGGTCCACCTTTATGGCGATATCTCGAAAAGCGCCCACCTATAGAACTAAGGCCCACTCCTTTTTAAAATACTCATTAACGCCTTTCATTTGATACCCATATCGTACAAACAAATTCTAGAGTCACCCCTGGTCCACCTTTATGGCGATATCTCGAAAAGCGCCCACCTATAGAACTAAGGCCCACTCCTTTTTAAAATACTCATCAACGCCTTTCATTTGATACCCATATCGTACAAACAAATTCTAGAGTCACCCCTTGTCCACCTTTATGGCGATATCTTGAAAAGGCGTCCACCTATAGAACTAAGGCCCACTCCCTTTTAAAATACTCATTAACACCCTTCATTTGATACCCATATCGTACAAACGAATTATCCCACCTTTATGGCGATATCCCTAAATAGCGTCCACCCATAGAACTATGGCCTACTCCCTCTTAAAATACTCTTTAATACCTTCCATTTGATACACATGTCATACAAACACAGTTCAGGGTTACCCTAGGTTCATTTTTATACATGGTGATTTTCCCTTATTTTGTCTCCATAGCTCTCAGCTGAGTATGTAATGTTCTGTTACACCCGCATTTAGCCTTCCTTACTTGTTATTACTTCATTCTCTTATATATTATACTTTCAATTCTTATTTATTGTTTTCATTTTATTTTAAACTTCTTTATATAATTTTTTTATACTTTTCTTATCACACCTTCTTGTTTCCTTTTATTATTTTTTATTGTGTTTTTTTTTTTCTTTATAAACTAAATTCAAATTAAATAATTTTATTTTATTTAAGTTTATTTATTTTATTTTATTCTATTTTTTACGTAATTTTTTAATATATCCTCATTTTATTTTTATTTATTTTACTTGTTTGTTTTTGATCTTATTTAATTTATTTATTTTTTTAAGTAATTATTTCATTTTGTTTTATTTATTTTCATTTTGTATTTATATATTGTAACGAATTTAGAGAAACTCCGCTTATTTGCAACCTTCTGTTTGCATTCGTATCGCTAAACTGTTGAATAAAACAGTCCGATACTCTGTATTACACAATGGTCTTTGTTAGACTACTTTAAGAGTACTTCGCAATTAAACTTCACTTCGCAACTGATAGCGTGCTTAAATCAAACTGGTTACTGACTACTCAGCTTGTGCTGCTTTTATACTCTCTGCCCAAATGTCTAGACGTTTCTTCTTCTAGAATTCTCTACCGGGTCACCAGCCATACCCGCGTGTATTTGTAGTGTGGAGTGTAACCATATGCGTGTGTATATGTGAGTACTACTTTGGCTGATGATGACATGCGTTTTTGAGTATATCTCTGCTGCTTGTATGTATGTGTGTACATGATGATTAATGTGTTTATGTAGCTTTAAGGTTTTTGTTGTTGTGCATTTATTTAGTGATGTGAATATTCGTCACAATATTATACTTGTTCGTTTTTTATTTTTTTATTTTATTTTATTTATTTTATATTTTATTTTACTTTGTTTAAGTTTATTGAATTTTATTCGATTTTAGCCTATTTCATTAAGCTTCACTTTAGTTTATTAAATTTTATTTGATTTTATCCAATTTTATTTATATTTTATTTTATAAAATTTTATTATATTTTATTTTAATTTATTTTATTATATTAGATTTTATCTGTATTTAATTATCGAGACTTGCTCATATTGCTTCATACAATTGTTTTGTTATTGATATTAGAGAAAAATTGCAAAATTTACAAACGGCGATGAATTAAATTCCATTTGAATCTGCCAATATTCATCATTTGGTTTACTACCTTAAACTTGCCATGCAACAACTTGCCACAATGTGTAAGCAAAAATTGATGAATCAATTAAATTTTTTATATTGCTTGTCGTTTTACATAGTTTGTAACTCACTGTTTTTTCATTCCACTTTTTTGTGATTTCGTTTTCGTTGCAATCGCACTGTTAAATCAATTTTGACATTTACATTTCATATTGTTTTTAGTGTCTTTTGAGTGGTTTTTATAATCTACATTCTACACCTTAATCAATTCAAATATGTTTAATTGTTTTTGGCTTTGTTTTTGCTTAACAGTTCTGTAGCATCAACAATGAGAGATTCCTGTAGAATCAATTTATTTTGTTATTCTGCCTTCTTGTTTTCCTTTTTATGTCACTTTCGTCGCTTTTCTTTGTTATTGGTTATTTCATATCGTTTTCGAATCATATCGAATGTAAACACCAATTGATGTTATATTGAATTAAATAGGTAAGAGTCACCTTAATTGGAAATCTTTAACAAAGAATAGAATTTTTTATCTTAGCGCTTACATTAGCTTCACTTCTTTGTTTGTGGGTACACATAGTATGTTACTCCACTTTTTATTCCAAATAATAACAACAACGAAAACATCACGTATACGCACCGGTACCCATCTTTCTTGGTGGGACGGATATGTTTGCGTGTAACTGGTTGATTTTTAGCACAGAACGTGCTGCAAAAGGAAAGTAGCATTTATTGGCAAGAGCGATTCTTCGTCAAATGTAATGTTGTTTGTGTTAATGATGGTTCCCAAACAAACGAAGTTTTTTACTATTTCGAAATTATGGCTGCCTGCAGTGGCGTGATTGCCAAAGCTTAAATGCTCTGACTCTTTACTCGATAACAGCAGGTACATCGGTTTGTCCTCATTAACCATCAAATCCATCTTTACCGCTTCCTTTTCCAGAACTTACGGCGCAGGTGTTCAAGCCAACGATATCTACGTCGTTAGCATACGCCAGTAATTGTACGCTTTTATAAAATTCTGACTGAGGTGATGGTGTTGTTCAACGTACTGTGCACAGCCATATGAGATTTGCGGGGAAACTAAATACAGACATAGCGGCATATAGACGGCTATTTTTTGTGCCGTCGAAGGTTTCTTTGAAGAGCTAGTGTATCAGTTCTTTTTTGTGGGTTTTTCTAGATTTTTGGCATAGTGAAAATCTGGAGGATGGTAGCTTTTTCGAGTATAAGGCCGCACTGACAATGTCCAATTGTTTACATGCCTTTCTTGTTAATGATATAAGTAACTTTGCTAGTCCTTAATTGTAAGACCTACACATGATCTTCGACACTTGGCAGCGCCGCGCTTGGGTGGTCTACGCCTTTGCCGCTTGGTCGATCATATGCACCTCGCGCCTTCTTTTAATCTATCCCAATCTAATTGGGATGTCTACGGAGCATGCTTCAAGTTAGCAAGCTTAGCTAGTTCATCCGCTTTTTCTTTCCCATATATTCCCCTATGCTCTTTGACCAATTTCTTCTCTGTCTCGATTCTTCCCAGGGATGACTTACACTTTAACAAACTTTAAGATGCTGTGCTATGCGAGCTATTGCCCTAATTGTTGCTTGGCTTTCAATATAAAAGTTGAAACGGATGCTGTTTAAGAGATTTTCTTCCATCGTTTTAACTGCTTTGGTTGCGTCTACTACATCCGCCTGAAAAATACAACAATGATCTGGCAACTTGTACGATCTGTTTATTTCTAGATCAGCGCAGCATACCGCAGGCCCTACTTCTTCCGCTACTTTGGTGTCATCCATGTACATGCGCCTCGTCCACCATTTGGGCCAACCATCCGCCTCTATTATGGATCTAAGAGCCTCTTTTAAACGCAGATACGGAATCAGGTAGTCTGTTAGAACTCGCGTAAAGCTAAGCGTTGATAGCCTGCGTACCCCTCTAATTTTTTGAGGTAGGTTCATTTTTGTGTGGCTGTCGACTAAACAAGGACTTCATATTATACCCAATGGAAGAGAGAGGGCGATAAACGGTACACCCCAGCATTTTTGTATATATATCGCGAAACTTTCCACTTGTGATTAGCAATCCGATAAGCAATCGAAATCATCTAAAATCTAAAAATTTTCGATACAAAACTTTAACTTTTCGATAGCAAGTAGATAACTTTCCAGTAAAAAATCGATGAATTTTCGATTGCAAATCGATGAACATGCCGGTAGCAAATTGGTAACAAATAGATAACTTTTCGATAAAAAATCTATAATAAATCGATACCATATCGATAAATTTATGATAATGAATTGATAAACTTTTGATAAAGAATCTATTGCTTTAAAAGTTGTAAACAATCTCATAACAAACCGACAACTTTTCAATAGTTAATCGATAACTTTTTGATAACACATCGATAACTTTTCTTTAAAAAATTGATAACTTTGCTGTGGTCCATAACACACCTGTATCAAACCGATAACTTGTTATACGAAGCTCTATAGCTTCAAAGCTTCCGAAACACAATTGTCAACCACACAAACGCGAGGGGAATCCTGTTACAAATATGAATGTATCATACACATATTTAGCAGGCGAGGATCTAGCCACGGCAAGTTACTCATCGAACTCGGGGGTGGGGAGGAGGCTTGGCCTAGAAGGTTTAATGTGGTTATATTAAATCGTTGCCGAGATGATCGGGCTAGTACCTGGATGGTGCTCTGTTATCGGAACGTACCAGTAATACAACAACAAAAATAACAAACCGTTAACACTTCTATAATAAGTTCATCCTTTGCCCCCTGATTTTTATACTCAGCTGAGCAGGGCTCGCAGAGTATATTAATTTTATTCGCATAACGGTACCCCGTAATCGAGATAGATATAGACTTCTATATATCAAAATGATCTGAGCGAAAAAAAAAAATCATTTAGCCATATCCGTCCGTCTGTCTATCCGTAAACACCATAACTTGAGTAAATTTAGAGGTATCTTAATGAAATTTGCTATGTAAGCTCCTGGGCACTCATTTCAGATCGCTATTTAAAATGAACGAAATCGGACTATAACCATGCCCACTTTTTCGACATCGAAACGAAAGCGTAATAATTCATTACCAAAGACGGATAAAGCGATGAAACTTGGTAGGTGGGTTGACCTTATGACGCAGAATGGAAAATTAGTAAAATTTTGGATAATGAGCGTGGCACCACCCACTTTTCAAATAAGGTATTTTAAAAGTTTTGGTAGCTGTAATTTGGCTGCTGAGTATGCAATGTTCGGTTACACCCGAACTTAGCCTTCCTTACTTGTTTTATTTATTTTTTTTATGTTGGAACTGCACCAGATTCTGAGTAGCCCAAAAGGTATTCTATGCTATGCCTAGGATTTGAAGATAACACTATGCCCCGTTCTCATAAATCGTATTTTTGAAGTGACGGTAACTTTTTCATATTGCCAATTCTCCCTTGACACATTGTTTTGCTTCCCATTTGAAATATTAAACATTTAATTATTCCCTCCTTAGTGTAATTTTACACTTTACACAACGAAATCATAACCATTCCATTGCGCACATAATTATAATCCCCAACAGCCTCTTTATTATCATTAAACCACAAACTTGACGCCGTCGCACAAGTCACGATCAACGTCTAAGCATCGCGATGAATCGGCAAAGATATTGATGGGAAGCAAGAAAACAAAAAAAGTAACGAAATTAACAACAATATCAAATAACGCAATACGCCCGCTCTAGACAATGTAACAATGCCATGAACAAAAACAACAATTCAGCTATAACAATAACAACAACAAAGTGACGACAAAAGAAATTAATGCAACAATAATTTTATTTTTTTTTTAATCAGAGACTTACAAAAGAAAAAAATACCTAGACGTCATTGCGAATAAGTGCGCATGCGCATGCGCAGGTCGCATCGTTGGAATTCCGTTAGTGCGGCTTAGCATTTACACACTTCAATAGAAAAAAAATTAAAAATTGCTATGTAATTGTATACCTAAATACTATAGTATTAAATATTATAAATATATTAACATATTAATACAGTATTTAGTTAATGTAATTAAATAAACAATAATTGCGGGTTGCCACAATTTGTAGACGATTAAGCATTTCAATTCATTTGTCAGCAATCTCGCGCTCATGGGCTTGCGGAAGGGGGTGATGCTTAGTGGGGGAGTTGTGTAATAGCAAGTGATAATGACTTTTGTCATGGCGATTGATTTCAGTGATGATGATTTTCTTATTTTGCTCTCTAATTACACATACATATCTAACTTTCATCATACTGCATGAGTTTCATGAATTTCAGATATAATCGGCTGTCCCAAACTTTTGATCTCGTAATGAGCGCAATAATCGTGCTTTGGTTGTTTAAATGATTAAAGCCTTTGAAAGCCTATTTTTCAATATGAAGTACGAGGTTGTTATCCCGGAGAGGGATATATGCTGACGCCTCCAAACTGGATAAAAAGCAGGGCAGCGGGGTCTTTGCACCTCAACTAGGGTGGAATCTATCCCTTAGCCTACGCGATCACGAACTTGCAAGAGGGGGCACATACGTTCCGCTTTCGTCGTCCTGGAAGGGGTTGAGCATGCCGCTCGCTACCTGTAAGCTCAATTTGAAAGGGATTTTCCTTAGGGAAGCGGGTGTGAGATGGAGCAATCTCGAATCCTACTACCACGCTAAGCTCGTGTGGCCTGAATGGGACGAAAGACGTACAAGAAGTCTCCTTCTTCATTTCATTTATTCAGAGAACATACATTAGTACAGTAAGACAAACTGTCTTTTGTAGTACAACAAACATAATTCATAACGACAAAATGGATTCATATACAAAAAAAAACTCAATATAACGTAAAGTAAGTTCTTCTTGGAAGGGGGGCATATATCTGGTGGTTGGACATACAACCGGCCACATAGCAACCGGGAAGTATGCACAACGGTTGGGGGCTCACTATAATGATTACTGCAGGAGCTGCAAAAACGAAGAGGAGATAGAGACAGTCAAGCATTTTGTGTGCGATTATCCTGCGCTTTGCGCAAGAGGAAGAAATCTCTGGGATATCCCTTCTTTTACGGTCTTTGTGATCAGGCTAAATTGGAACCTAAGAAATTCCGGACATTTGCTGAATCGACCTATTTGTTTGCGTAGGGGAGAGATCTTCGTGTTATCACAATGTGACCTTTTTGGACCTAAATGCTGGTGCTCGAACCGGTGGTCACTCTAACCTAACCTAACCATTGTCATACCTCGGTCTTCCAGAGATCTAATGATAAGTAAAAAAAACTTGTGTTTTCAAACTCCAGCTAAGCAAAGTAACTTGAAAATCTTATTTATTTGGGAGGAGTTTAAAAATCAAAAGTAAGTTGATGGTTTTCATTCCAAAAGTTGAAAAAGCTACTGAACGAACTCTTTGAAAAGGAACGCATTTATCCTTTCTGGTCCATAGGATTGTGGCTTGACTTCAAACAGTTAAACTTATCTTCATCCTAAGACCGTGATGGAGCTTCTAAGAAATAGGTGAAGGAGTTCGTATCATTCTTGTTATAGTTACATTCGGCCACAAGCAAGACTGCTTCAAGGACGAAAAATGAAAATTCTCTAATAAGTTAGAATTTCGAGTTTGGGGCGAAAACTTCGGCTTACCTACTAAACAAAGAATATAAATTGTTAATATTTGTTACAAGTATAACTAGCAAACTAAAAAGGGCCGATTCATATTTCTTTCTTTTATGCACTGTATGCCATTTTGCACATTCCTGTTGAACTTTGTGGCAATGAACATAGTGTTAACAACTGCAACGAGGCTCAGTGCCTCGAGGCAACTACATGGCCGTAGTAGTATAACGTCAATTACAGGACGAACAGACAACTTGATTACGTATCTGCGCTTCGTAGGGGCTCTTAAAGCCACAACAGAGGTGGATGGCTAACGCAAGCAGTAGAAACACTGAAAAAAACCAGCTTAAACTGCGGACACATTCGTTTAGATTATATTGATATCCAAGCAGCAGTTAAAGCAACAATGTCGCCAAGCACGGCATCTTTAATATTGCTAGAGTGTAAGAAGTCCCTGGTAATAATCGGGATAGGGAGAAGCGCACATCTATATTTGGTCACAGGTCATATGGGAATTGATGGGAATGAAAAAGCAGATGAACTAGCTAAAAAAATACGCATCCCGCGAAGCCTGCCTCGTAGATTTCCCAACTAGATTGGACGAGAGATGCAGATGATCGATCAAATGTAAAAAGTTGTGGACCCAAGTTCGGGACTGCAAAGTGTCGAAAATCACGTGTAGCTCTTACAACCTTAGACTAACAAAGTTACTCCTATCATTAAACAGAGACGACTGTTAAATTAGGTTTGGTCAGTGATAGTAGATTTAGGAAGTGGGGCTTGGAGGAAGAAACGATCGAGCATATTTTGTGCTCGTGCCCTGCGCCTGCCAGGCTAAGGCTCCAGCTATTAAGAGTGATGCAGCGTACAGATCTACATAGAAGCTGCAAGTGGCATAAGTCGTAGAAAGATTCTAGCATTTAGCAAGGGGACGGGGTTATTTTAAAACATAGTTCTTGGTTTTTGATATGGTTTTTCAGTTTGGCCCTTAAACAAACTTCTGGTAGCACTACCGATTCGTTCAGTCTATGTGAGGTCCTAGTGCACCGGCCAGTCAGACCTAGCCTAGCCTAATATGACTAAGCGTTTCATAAGGCTAAACGTCCTTGGTAAATATTGCAGATGGTTAAAGTAATAAAATCCACGGACTTGCCGAAATACTCTGGATTATGCGGCTTAAAGTATACCAGCAATTAGGTATGCCTATAGTAGACTAAAATTCGCAGGACTAAAGCATCGAGGGGCCAAAAAATCCTTTTTGCGTTAGTTTAGCTAATAGTGAAGGGTACAAAATTAAAATTCGTTAAAGAACTTCGTATATGAGTAACAGTTGCCTAAACCTTTGGGGTGATTTTTTGCTATTTTAACAAAAGAACTACCTGTTAGATGCTAATGCCAGGTTCTCAAGCTATCCAATAATAAAATGACAGTTCCAAACCAATCGATACTAAGGCAGTAGCAGGTGTATTTTTGGATAAAGAGATATGCTGATGTGATCACCAAAGTATTTCAAAATTACCCAGAAATGTAATGAAATAATGAAGTGATATTTTATTGGCCCCGTGAGGACCACCAAATGACCCTAAAGTCAGCCAGAATGAACCTAAAATAATTCTGAAAAGGCCCTGGAAGGAAATTAGTCCTTATAATCACATGTGACCCCGAAATGTAGCGAAATAGTCTCTTAAGTCATTCCGAAATAATCCCTAATTCCGATACTACAACGATTTTAAATGACCCCAGAATAAACCGAAATAATCCCATAAACCTTGCAGAAATGACACCGAAATGACAATTTTTTATTATTTTTTTTCTATCGCGCCGCTACAAGTAGCGTTTTCTTCGTTTATATTCTGTTTTTCTTTCTCCCGTCTTAAACATGTCGTAGCTTATAGCAGAGCCAAATTCTATCCCCTTTTACGATGTGACTCTTCTCTAGAGTCATGTACAGAATCGGAGCAGAGCAAAAACTCAAAATAGCATAACACTTTAAGTCATCGACTCGAAGGGCGTGATAACCGAAAAACTGCAATTTCCATCACTATTTTTTATGGCTCAGTATCTGCCGTCATGGTCTTGAGTTGCGATCGGATGAGCGAGAACATGCACGGGACGCTTAAAAATCGAGAAACAACTCAGTACTATTACGGGAAATTCAATAGTATCTCTAAACGGGCTATCATGGATGATATTAACTACATTGAAGTACATCCAGCCATAACCTACCCATCTAACTGTATGTTAAATTGCAGGAAGATTACTTCACAATGGGGATAGTATGAGGCCACGACATCAATAGACAGGGGCACGCCACAGTGTGAGGTGTTATATGCTCTACTGTGGATGCTCGTCATCAAACAACTGCTCAGGCAAGCACTTTTTGTGGTAGCTCCCTAAAAGTAGCACGTGGCATACATCCTAGAAAGCTTCTACAACTTTTCCAGTTTATGTTCAGAAATTTACAATGCAAGTTCAGAAAATTGCAACTCAAGTTCAGAATTTTCATATTTCTAGTTCAAAAAACTACAATTCAAGTTCAGAAAATTATATTTCAAGTTCAGAAAATTACAGTTCAAATTCAGAAATGTAGACGTAGGGTGTTCATTTTCGAAAGTTATTCCAATTCATACTAGTATACATAATGTAATACTTATATGTTACTTGCGGAAGTGTTGACGCTTCGCTGACCATGTTGCCAAACTGGTGGCTTGGGTATAATGTACCCCAAGTTTTCTTCAAGGTGTGTACATCCCGGCCCTAGAAATCAAACGGGGGATAACTCTTTCCAACAAGTGCATAAGGACGCTCCGGCCAATAAATTATTTCTGTCAAAACCGCAGTTTGGAAGCAGTGGAAGGGAGCGCTTCCACAGAGTTGCGACAGGTAGGTGGGGGAAGACTTGATCTCTCATAGTGCTCCCAATCGCCGTCAGTTACCGCGAAACAGGGAAAGCTGTCGTGATTTGTTAAGAAACGGTCAAATTCGCCTAGGCGGTTAAGCGCCCATTCATGATGAATAATGATGATGGCGGATAAGTTGAGATATTTTTGACATATAGTGCGAAGATGTATGCACACAGTACCTATACGTTGCTTACGGGAGTGTGAAGGCTCCGTTGACTGTTTAAGTGGTTATATCTTCGTCATCACTTCTGTCATACTCAATGCAGATCAATGGCGGTGACCCCAAGAATATAGCTGGATGGCCTTGCAACTGACTTCTTATGAGCGAAAGAGAGAGAGAAGAGAGGAAAGGGTGTTTTCTTCGCTCTCTCTAAAAACTGATTTAAATAAGTGCAGAAGTCCATTGCTGCCTTAATCCTTTCGACCCGGACGGTACGTATGTGTACCCCCTGAATTTCAAACGTCTCTAAAACGTTTCAATTAAATTCTTTTGAGTTGTACTACTGCCCTGACCATATATGTTCTCCTCTAAATACATACTAACAAGTCCCGTTACAATTGGTTGTTATTTGTTTTTACTAGATCGTTTTCTGTGCATTGAAGAGCAGTAAAATTTAAGTGCGAAGTTAGTTTTTTTCCATAATATTCAGTGCTAAAAGCGCAAAAAATATTTAAAACAAATAAGGATACAAGTTTTAAAAGTGTTCACAATTTTAAACGTAAGTATTTATTAAAAACATATATTTTTACGCTTATTTTAACATATGGTACCTATATGTACCAGTCGTCCGGTATGGTGGTACATATGGGTACCAATAGTGCTGTAAGTACTAAAATTTATTATTCCCCCAGAAAATGGACCCTGAAGATATCCGAAAAATTCTAGAACATGAAGACTTTTCAAGAGGGAGCTCCGACAATTTCATATCAAGTGATTGCACTAGTTCCAGTGGTAACGAAAAGTCCGCAAACGAGCAAAATGAGGCTGCTGTTGTATCAAGCTCTAGCAGTGATAACGAAGAATCAATAGATAAAATTGCTTCAAACATCGTCACATCAAACACTAATATTATATGGAATACTCCTGATGAGAATTTCGTACCGAAAAAATTGTTTATGAACCTCGCAATTGCACAATAGCAGATAACATACCAGAAAAGATATGCCTAAGTTGTCTGGAAAAAAACTGAAGAGAGTTGAAACGGAGCTTAAATGTACATCAACTGGACTGTTGTGCGCAAAATGGCAAGACGCTAAAGAAGATTTGGTACTGAGCAATTGTCACGTAGCTACTGTAGCGACTGTGACAAAAACCTCGAAAACAGGAGAAAAAATTCCAGTACCATGTCCAAATCAAATAAAATTTTATCGGGAGATCATGGGAGGGGTCGATTTTATCAAATGTCTGGGCTTTACGAATGCGATAGGAAATCGGTTAAGTGGTGAATGAAGGTATTTTATCGTTTGATAATGATGGCAGCCGTAATCAACCGAAACAAGATGCCATTCAAAACATTTTTGTGACCTTATCTGAGGAATTGATCAACGAAGGTTCAGAAACCATTTCCGTTCGCCGATCACTAAAGCCTGGACGAATGCCACAAACCTCCTCACGTAAGGCAATGCATCTTCCTGTTTAAGGTCCTACACGACGGCGTTGTACCAACTGCAGTTCTCAAAAAATTCAGACTCGCATTAATACAATATGTCAGGATTGTCAAGTGCCGCTTTGTAGAATGTGTTTTGCTCCATTTCATACGTGAATTTTATGTATAACAATATTTTTCACCAAAATGTTCTTCAAAAAAATATTGTTCATTATATGTCATATTTACATTTTTGTGTAAGTTATTATTAATTTAAAAAAGTTGTTTTACCGGACGGTTGGTACATAGTTGTACCAGATAACATCCCGGATGGTACAATGGTTTACCACCACCCCCTACGCCACCCTCTTATTGCACTTCAGATTTTCTGTGATTGGTATAATAAATATCGCCTAAGTAACCAACCCCAATGAAAATTTTGATTCCACCATTGCTGTGCGAATGTCGGGTCGAAAGGTTTAACACATAGATACCATCTTACATACATTTATTTCTATTGGATGAAAGAAAAAATACCTGACAAATGTTCTGAACCTTAATTATAATTTTGTGAACTTTAAGTGGAAAAGGTGTAGTACTTGCCGAGCAGACGGAATACCTAATTATGGGTAATAAGGAAAATTTAGAATTAAAAGTTGTAGTCGGGCTGCCAAAATGTAAACTAATAATTATGCCAAATAGATACTTCTACTAACTAAACAAGAATGGAATACTTCAAAAAAATTAAAAACATTTCCGAATGAAAAAGTGAGTATAAACGCGACTTACGAAAGTCCCTGTCCAATTAAGAGTATTGCCAAAGTTAATATAAAATAAGTAAAGTCTGGTAAAAACTAATTGGCATTCCCCAGAGAAAAATAAAGCACAATGAGAGAATGCTTCAAATGAAGAGCATAAATAAATGAGTTGAAAACATAGAATTAAATTACATTTTTACGTAGATTGCAATTTACATTAAAAGAGTAAATGATTCTCATCGCAATGAAAAAAAATTTGTATTAAATTTTATTGAAGCAAAAGTGCCAACACATATGCACATACCAACATACATTCATGAGTTACATGCATTTGCAATACTTATTACACAACATTTAGTTGGCAACACTGCCATTGTTTAAAAGGCATCACAGGGGAGCCATAGGAACAAGCTACCAACAATTCCAGTGTGTGATGTGAGTTAGAGCGATGGATGTTTTTTATGCAAATTCTATAACAAAATGTAGATAAAAACGGAGCTTCAACTTGATGCGGCGCTCAGTAGCAAAATGATTGAGTGAAATATCTTATACGAGCAATTTTTGTTAAATTTATTTAATTTTATTTTTATTTTTGTTTGTTGCTACCTAGCATATTTGTAGGTGTGTTGCTGAGTTTTTTTTTTGCCATTTTAAGATTAAACTTTATTGTTGTATGCTTGTTTCTTTTTATATTGCAGTTTTTTTTTTTTTTGTTTGTTATACCCAGTTGCTGTTAGTACAAAATCTGCTATAAATTTTCTGTTATAAGTTGTATAGGCAACACTGGCCCGCATATTGAGTAAACTCTGGCTGTGAACAACTAAATCGTATAGGTGATTGTAGCGATCGAGAAAGTATTTCTTACGAATTGGGTTATAACATTGTGGCGAATATTAGCATCACTATGATGTTAGTAAATAAACACACAACAAGCAGCCGCACTTATGTACAGGGAAACGAAGAATATTCCACACACATAACCAGAAGCTCGAAGTGAAGAAACTATCTCACATACACATATGTAGTCATCAGCTAAGAGCAGAAATTGATACTCACACATACACACGCATATAGCTAAATAAGCAAGTATGGGATACAGCTGTTCCAAATGTTCATGAAAAGTTTAGACCTTAGGAGAAATAGGTGAACGGGTCTATCTTAGAGTATAAAAACAGCGCGATGCAAGCCATAGTCACTCGGTTTGATTTTAAACACGCTAGCAGTGAAGTAAAGTTGTGAAGTACAACTCCCAAAGTAGTCTAAATAAAGACAATTTTGCAATACTGAATATTACAGTTATCTATTCGATATTTCAGCGATTCGAACGTTAGAAGGATGTGCATAGTAATCATAAATACCCAAAATTCATTATAATATTCTACATCTCCTGCTCCTAAGGCCTAATTTACCTGTACACCACATATGTGGGTGTCAGTGCCCATCTGGCATTAGCTTTTTCGGTAAATATGGACGCTCGCACCATTTGTAATATATAAGAGAGGGAGTTGCTGGCCACCAGGAATAACTTCTTCAAATTTTAGCAAAAAATTCGGTGACATACGGAACGTTTTAATTCCGGGAAAACTTCAGCAGGGGCGAAAACGGAGGACATGTAACCGTTGTCCAGAGACTACTTAAATTATGGAGGGAACACAGCTCTTCCCTACTTAATAGAAAAAGCGATGTACCGCTCGGGGATAATGAGCCCTAGCACGCAACCGATGATGTTGTAATTATTGACGTACAATATGCATCATCCGCCTTCTTCCTTATTTAAAGGATCGAGTGCTGACTCTCCTACGTAGGCCGAGAAATGCATATAATATTTTATCTTTCGATCCCTTACTCAGTTCAGCTTTATGAAAAAATCAGACGAGTCTTCCTGCTGAACCATACACGGGCTCTAGATCGAAAAAAATCCCTCTGAAGAATAGCCCAAATATTAAAGTTTTCGGATTATCTTCGGACAAATTCCATTAAAAAAACACTACTGAGAATTGTTGTTGTAGGAAAGCTAGGTCAGGCTGAGCTGTCCTGTTTAGAGGGATGCCACATAAGCCGAATGTGTCCATAGTGCTACCAGAAGTTCACTGGTGGTTCACTCGGAAAATGCGATTAAAAACTGGTACATCTGTTAAAAATTAATCCTTCCTCTGGTTAAGTTCCTGAAGATTTCCGGGAACTATTCAAATAGACAATTTCATATCTTTCCAACTCAGTGCATTTCGAGCAGATGGGTATATAAAGCTGCTTGAACACACAATTAGCCTTCTTCTTGTTATTATTTTGAGTTTTTGACTTCTTTCCATTTTCCAGCTAACAACATTGCTGATCTAGAAGATCAGTTGTAGAGATCTTGCTGCCAGATTTTACATCTATGTATAGGTGTGTACATATATGTGTGCTCCAATCTGCATACACCCGCCCGCAAGCGCGTACAAGCACACCCACAAAAAAATGCACGCTCAAAAATGTGAAAAATGAACGGTGCTATAACACTCAACAATCAGCAGCTAGCAAGCTGCGCTGATTTCAAACTAAGCATCAACGTCGGCGTCGCTGCTGCAGTTGACTTCAATTGTTTGACGCAAAGGCAACAAAGCTGGCAAAGAAGAGCGCACCTATATGAATTATACCTATTTTTTAGCAATGAGATGCCTGAACAAAGCTATATCTACTTATTAGGTAATTGTGGTAGTTGTATTTTTTATTGTTTTAGATTGTTGCTTTTTCAATTTTATTTAGAGTTGTTATTGTTTTAGTTATACTCCCATAGTACTCTGCTGGTGCTGCTAGCATTATGCTTGGCTGTTGACGCCAAGTTACAGTTTTCGTCGTTATTTGTTTATTTTTCTTATTTGTTTGAAACTGTTTGTCGCCTTTTGTTGTGTATATTTTTTCTTGTTGTTGCTTTTGTTCACATTTACATTATTCTCCTGCTCAAGCAATTACAATTATTTTCATTTCATTTACTTTGCTAATGAAGCAGCTTAGCGCGATTACTTGTTACTATTGTTGCTATGCTATTTGTTGTAACTGTTTTTGCTCTGCTTATTGTAAGCGCAGTTGATGTTTATGGTTGTTGCTATTGCTATTTATTGTACATGTCAGCTTATCGCGGAAGATGAGCGAGCTTCAAACGCCAATTCCGACTCATCAGTCACTAACGTAGTGCAACTATGTTTTTTATTGTTTTTATTGTATTTTGCTTTTGTTGCTATTCAGCATATAGCACAATTGTTCTTGTTGTTGTATTGTGGTTTTGTGCAAGGTGAGTTGGCAACACTTTTCTGCAGCTATGGTGAAGCGGGTGTTCGCTCATTGATGATTTTTTGCTTGCTTTCAAATTCAATTTTTATTTTATTCTTCAAACCCAAACGCTGCCGCTCATCTGCCGCTGCTTGGTTTTTGATGCTACAGCTATAGCGCGGCGCTTCTTTTCAGCGGGCTTCATCTTCTGCTTTGTCGCACACGTTGTCGGGCAATTGTCGTTATAAATAGCGTTGCATCGTCGTGTGGAACCCTAATTCATAGCGATCGTGTGTACTAAAAAGTTGCTGTGCGCCGCCACCAAACAAAAGACTTAAGGCACGAACTCGATTGTGAAAAATTAGCCAACAAAACGCCTGTATTAAATAATAATTAAATTGTGTTGTGAAGACAGAAAATATATTGCAGCTGGGCTTGGTGGTACAATAGAAAAAAGCAAAAACAAAAGCAAAAATATTTTAAATTTTATAATTTCATAGCCAACTTTTATTGAAAGAAGTGAAGTGAAGAAGTGTCAGAATTGAAAAAAACATAAAGTTATACTATTTGAAGGATAACTGAAAATATCTATTAACTCAAATTATATATTAACTGTGCTACTACCATTGTTTCTACAACTCCCCGAGAAACGCAAAAATGATGTCGCTGAAATCTGCACTTTTAATTGTGAGTAGAAAAATATTTTTTGTACTTAATTTTGTTGTATATCTAAGAACTGATTTGCATAAAAAGCACTTTATACAAATTTATAAAAAAAAAACAATTAAAGCAGACCTGGGGGAATTCTTGTGCTGTGAATTGTAAAAATAAAAAAGGTTTCACCAATTAAAATTAAAATTTGGCCAACTTGACAGAAACAACAAATGTTATTGAAAAAAAAAATTTTATAAATTTTTGTATACAAATTTTTGTAAAAAAATTTCTATATGAATATGTTTTCATTTAATCACTCCACAGTACCTAAATTGCCCTTGCGCAACATAATGCATAAAAAAATAAATTCTATTAACAACAGCAAATATTTCAACGATATTTGTTACGTTCAAATGAAAAATAATATGAAAAAGAGATTTTTATTTATTTTATTATTATTATTTTTTTTTCATGTTTGAACCTTAAGAGTTTTTATACAAATCGAAACATTTTTTTAGTAAAAATAAAAAAAAAAATAATATTTTTTTGCTTCAATTGACATTTTTTTCATGCTTCGAACTTTTAGCATTTTTGGGCGAATTTTATATTGAAAAACAATTTCTTTAGTTATCGACAAAATAAGTATGTAAAAAAACTTTAATTTCATATGGACAAACGAAATAATTTTTTTTTCGTTGTTTTAACTTTAGAATTATTCAATAAAAAATTAAAAACGAAAACATTTTATTTAATAATTTGGGAAAAATTTAAACAACGTGACATCAGGACGGACAAGGCGACAGCTGTTTCGATTATACCTTGTAAATCTCTTCAAAGCCTTTTCTCCCGGGAGTGGGAGTCGAACTCGCACCCCTACGATAGTTGAAATGGTTGTAAACGCATTCAGCTACGTCATGCCTGTTGTGAAGTCTTTCCCAATTGCCTTCTTTATGCATATTTTAATCTTTTACACATTGCATACTTCGTATGCAATTATGTGTTAAAGCTATGCTTGGTACGGCGGTTTTCAAAAAAACTTTGGTTTTTGTTGCTGTTTTCGTTCTATTTATAGAACTACAACGAATTAACTAATTTTGTCTGTTTGTATGATTTTTAATAATCGGGGATTGCCCATATTGCTTTTTTTTTTTTTTTTTTTTTTTTTTTTTTTTTTTTTTTTAAATGTATGAAAACATTTATTTGAAGCAATTTTTTAATTTTATAATTTATTTAATAATTTGGGAAAAATTTAAACAACGTGACATCAGGACGGACAAGGCGACAGCTGTTTCGATTATACCTTGTAAATCTCTTCAAAGCCTTTTCTCCCGGGAGTGGGAGTCGAACTCGCACCCCTACGATAGTTGAAATGGTTGTAAACGCATTCAGCTACGTCATGCCTGTTGTGAAAAAAAAAAAAAAAAAAAAAAAAGCAATATGGGCAATCCCCGATTATTAAAAATCATGAAAACATTTTATTTTTAATCTTCGTAATAGATTTAAGATTTTAGATTTTTTAGATTTTTTTTCATCAAAAAAGATTATCAAAAATATTTGTTTTTTATATTTCGAAGTTTGAAAAATTTTTTGGCCAAATTTTACATGGGGAAAAATACTCAAATTTAGAAAATAAAAAAAAATGTTTTTAATCTTACTTTTGGTATAAATAATGAGAATTTTTTGGTTGAACATATATTTTTCAAGTTGTTCTGCAGCTTTGGCTTAAACAGAAAAATATTTTGAATATTAAACTTAAAAAAATTTTTACTTAAAAAAAACAATTTAGTTTGCTTTTAGTTTCCTTAATTATTCGTCCCTAGGGCACTCATATGAAATATTTATTATTATAATTTCTTTTTTTGTAATTACTATGAAACTTCAATATTCTAAATTTGAAACAATTTTTCGAAATATTTATTATTATAATTTTATTTTTTTTTTTTTTGGAATTACTGTCAAACTTCAATATTCTAAATTTGAAACCATTTTTTTGTTCTTAATTGAAAGGTTTAAAAAATTTATTGAAGAAATATTCAATATACAAAATTTTTAGTAGGCAATGACCTACATATATACACAAAGTATAAACAACCAATTTGTTTAAAAAAAAAGTTCACTCGATTACATTGAGCTACCACAACCGCTTATTAAAAATATCTTACAAAAAAATTATTTCGCTACAAATTTTTTATAGCCAAGATCAAGAAAAATGTTTAAATCAATCCTTTTTAAAACAATGTAAAATTTTATTTCAATTTTCTGTAACCACAATCCAGTACTTTCAAACTCGTCTCTTTTATTTATGAATTTTTCCAAACACAAATTTTAATTTTAATAGCATTTAAACATTTATTCCTTAAGAAATTTCTTAAACTAATTTAAAATAGAAAAAAATTGAAAAAAAAAATTGGGAAAAATTGGAAAAAATATTTGCATACCATTATTCATTAAACAATTTTCCATTCTAATTAAAAAACTTATAAAAAATTACAAGATAAAAATGTATATTAACATTTGGGACACAACAAATTTTTTGAAAAAAATTAAAAAATTTCGAAATTTTTAAAAATATGATTTATTATAAAAACATACATAAACTTTAGAAGCTACAATAAATTAAAGAATTTCGTATTTAAATTATACTAAAAGGCTACTTTATGTAAAAATTTTCATGTGTGAACTAAACAAGATAAAAAAAAACAGTACAAAAAAATTAACTCAAATTTTTTTTTATTTTATGATTCTAGCAGAAATACCACACAAAATTTTTTGTTTTAATTTCTAAATAAAAAATTTTCTTATAAAAATTACTTTTTATTTATTTAAAAAATGTTTAATGTGTTTTTAAGTTTTTAATCAAACATTCGACGCAACTTTTTTTAATTTCGAAATAAAAATATGAATTTATTTTTTTATTTATTTAAAATATGTTTAAAGATTCAAAATATCAGATGATTTAAACTATCAAATCAATTAGAAAACCTTGAAAAATTTTATGAAAAGAAGTTCAAAACAAGAAAAAGCTCGGAAACATGAATTTAAACATTTCAACTTCAAACAAAAAAATAAAAATTAATTAACTAAATTATTTCTTTAACTTTTCCATCAAACTTTCGGCGGAACTTTTTTAAATAAAAAAATTTAATTCTCAAAATTTAAATAAATAAAAAATTAAAAAATGTCTTTGAAATTAGAAATGTAAGTGCAATTAAGCGCATTAAATTAAAAAAAAATTAAAGAAACTCAAATCAATTTAAACATTTGTGAAATTTTAGAAAAAGAAAAAAATTTGAGGCCGGACAACCTCCGAAGAGATCTAGGCCGGGCTTCTCTTCCAATTTGCATCGTGCTCCTTTTAATTTGTTCCTGCAAATTGGCGAGACGGGACCTACCTGTTTTATGGCGACTCCGAACGGCATCTGCAAGGCGGATGAGTTTTCTCTGAGAGCTTTTCATGGCAGAAATATACTCGGCGTGCTTACCAAACACGACCCGGCTTACAAAAATTTTCTTCTAATTGAAAAACGTTGTTTCTAAAATTTTGATGTTGCTTTGCCCGGGCGTGAACCTAGGATCTTCGGTGTGGTAGGCGGAGCACGCTATCATCACACCACGGCGGGCGAAAGAGAACAGCTATTTTATCTCCGAATTTAAAAAGTATATACCTACATATGTAACAAAAACTAACAGGGTTCGTAAATCTGAATATACTTTCAAACCTTTTTTGGTTTTAAAAATTTATTAAAATTTGTTCACCGAATTGAAACTCAATGACTTTTTTTAGCTTCTAAACAAACAAAACATTTAGAATTCCGAAAATTTCTAAAAATGCAAAAACGCACCAAACATGAAACTTCACACCATAGCATCTATCACACCAAATGAAATATTTTAATTTTCAAATTTTTCAAAAAACTTGTGGAATTTTATGAAACAAATGAAATTAAAAGAGAACAAAACTTTTATAAACTTTTAATTATTTTCTCCAAAAGGAAATTGAAAATAAAAATAAAATAAAACAAGTAAGGAAGGCTAAGTTCGGGTGTAACCGAACATTACATACTCAGCTGAGAGCTTTGGAGACAAAATAAGGGAAAATCACCATTTAACAAAATGAACCTAGGGTAACCCTGGAATGTGTTTGTATGACATGTGTATCGAATTAAAATTAAATTAAAATTAAAGCGGTGACCCTAGAATTTGTTTGTACAATATGGGTATCAAAAGAAAGGTGTTAATGAGTATTTTAAAAGGGAGTGATGCTTAGTTCTATAGGTGGATGCCTTTTCGATATATCGCCATAAAGGTGGACCAGGGGTGACTCTAGAATGCGTTTGTACGATATGGGTATCAAACGAAAGGTGTTACTGAGCATTTTAAGAGGGAGTGGGCATTAGGTCTATAGGTGGACGCCGTTTCGAGATATCGCCATAAAGGTGGACCAGGGGTGACCCTAGAATTTGTTTGTACGATATGGGTATCAAATTAAAGGTATTAATAAGGGTTTTAAAAGGGAGTATCCCTTAGTTTTATATGTGAAAGCGTTTTCGATATATCGACCAAAATATGGACCAGGGTGGCCCAGAACATCTTCTGTCGGGTACCGCTAATTTATTTATATATGTCATACCACGAACAGTATTCTTGCCAAGATTCCAAGGGCTTTTGATTTCGCCCTGCAGAACTTTTTCATTTTCTTCTAATTAATATGGTAGGTGTCACACCCATTTTACAAAGTTTTTTCTAAAGTTATATTTTGCGCCAATAAACCAATCCAATTACCATGTTTCATCTCTTTTCATATTTGGTACAGAATTATGGCACCTTTTTCATTTTTCGTAATTTTCGATATCGGAAAAGTGGGCGTGGTAATAGTCGGATTTCGGCCATATTTTATACAAAGATAAAGTGACTTCAGATAAGTACGTGAACTGAGTTTAGTTAAGATATATCGTTTTTTGCGCAAGTTATCGTGTTAACGGCCGAGCGGAAGGACAGACGGTCGACTGTGTATAAAAACTGGGCGTGGCTTCAACCGATTTCGCCCATTTTCACAGAAAACAGTTATCGTCAAAGAATATATGTTCGTACCAAATTTCAGAAGGATTGGTAAATCGTTGTTCGACTTATGGCATTAAAAGTATTTTAGACGAATTAAATGAAAAGGGGCGGAGTTACGCCCATTTTGAAATTTTCTTTTATCTTTGTATTTTGTTGCACCATATCATTACTGGAGTCGAATTTTGACATAATTTACTTTTATACTGTAAAGATATTAAATTTTTTGTTAAAATTTGACTTAAAAAAATAATAAAATTTTAAAGTGGGCGTGTTCGTCATCCGATTTCGCTAATTTTTATTTAGCACACATATAGTAATAGGAGTAACGCACCTACCTCAAAATTTGCTCAAGTTATCGTGCTTACAGATGGGCGGACGAACGGACATGGCTAAATGAATTTCTTTTTTCGCACAGATCATTTTGATATATAGAAGTCTATATCTATCCCGATTAGTTTATGCCGTTACGGATTACCGTTATGCGAACAAAGTTAATATACTCTGTGAGCTCTGCTCAGCTGAGTATAAAAATTGTAAGCACTTCGTTTATATAAATGGACAAAAAAGAGCGAACAATTTCTCCTTATTTAAAGACATATTCTTGCTAAACTTTGATTTTTAAATCTTGACATAGAAATTGCAAAATTGGATTGGAAAGTTGGTAGGAAAGGAGATATTATTAGTCAATCAATTGCGCTCCACCTTTATATTTTTACTTCTCATAAATATTTTTGCAATTTCTATGTAAAAATTTTAAAATCAAAGTTTGGCAAAAATATGTCTTTATATAAGGAGAAATTTTTCGCTGATTTTTGTCCATTTATATAAAGGAAGTGCTCAAAATTTTTTATTTTTTCTCCTTTTCTTACATTTCCTCTGTGTCTTTACCTATCTGTTAAGTATTACGCTTGTAGCTCAATGAGAACGCCCCCTAGCGAATCTTTTTGTATCGTGTGATCGGCTGTCATTTACCGCTGAATTAAGTTTGAAATTTCAAGTCTCTAGCTCACCGAAAAGCTGGTCTAAAAATTTTCAAATTCTTATCTAACGGGTTTTTTTCCTCTTGTTGCATTGTCACGGTGTTTTAACCTATTTGTAAAGTTTCACGTTTGTAGCTCAATGAGAAGTTACTTAAAAATCGATTGCAAGATTTGTATGAAAATCGGACAAACATTCAACCGACCTAATATAAAGGAAGTAAAATTACATTTAAAAGCCTCTATAGTTTCAAAAATTCACCTTCATACTATGCAAATTAAAACACACAAAAAATAATAATTTTCAAACTATTTAAAAAACGTTTGAGATTAAACAAAAAAATTTATGAAAAATCTTTAAAAATTCTAAATTTTTGTGTACTTGTCCATTAAACCGAAATTATTGAGTTTTTCTTACTGAAAAATTTTCGAATTCAATCACAATTCCGCGCTAATTTTTTTTCTTTCTCATTAGTGTTCAACAAAAGAAATTGTACTCAAAATCGTTAGCATCAACATTAAAAATAAATCAGACGCAAAAAATACATCTCAAGTTTTTAATCAAAGAGTAGTCCTTGCCGCGTAATACATTTCTGTTTTTTATTGAATTTTCGAATTTCAATTTACTTCATCAAGTCAATCAGATTGTTATTATTATTTTTTTTTTCTCTTCATTGCCGCAAAAAAAAACAAATACCTATAAGCCAATTTTTCTACTTTTCGTTTGTATCTGATCCAACCTCACTTTTAACCAAATCAACATATATGTAATTATAAGTATGCATCACGCATATGTAGTATCTCTAAGTAGCAAAGCTTTGATGATGAGTTGTTATTATTTACTACTTACACAGAATAAGATATATGAAGTGTATATGCGCCTCAAAATATGCTACTTGCTGCTTACCTTACTTTATTTAGTACGTGTCCTTAAAACAAGCAAATTGAATTCACGCAGCTGTTGTACAGCCACAAAGACGAAAAAATCACGTACATAATAATATAAAGAAAAATAAAACTTTGCTGATGACAAATGTCATTATGGTAGAAGAGGCTTGAGTAGTAGAATAATCGAAAAAGAAACTACATTTGAAGTACGCAAAAATTTTATTAAGAAAAAAATTGAGGTTTGAGAAAGAAATTAAAGGTCATCAGATGTATGTATATCTTATTTTGTGACAGTTGAGACCAAAGAACGGTTTAGAATGGATGCAAATATTTGATTGAATTCCGAAAATGTCATTACGAAAATAATATGCCTTATAGTTAGAGCATTTCGTGCTGCAAACATTTAGTGCAAATATTTTTTAAATTAACAAATTTAGAGAAATTCAATTGGCAAGCTATGAAAACTTCACTCAATTTTGTATCCCAAATTACTGTTTAAACATCGAATATTTTTAAGCTCTATTCACTTTGGAGTAAATTTGGCCTCCGAAATCATTCCGGAACGTCCGTAATCACAATAAAAAAAATAAAGGAATGTAGGGCGCGATAACCTCCGAAGAAATTTTCTTCCAATTTGTGTAGTGCTCCTTTTAATTTTTCTCACAAATTACTTACTTACTTAATTGGCGCTTAACCGTCTAAACGGTTATGGCCGTCCAACAAGGCGCGCCAGTCGCTCCTTCGCTCCGCCAACCGGCGCCAATTGGTCACACCAAGGGAGTTTAAATCGTTTTCCACCTGGTCCTTCCAACGGAGTGGGGGCCGCCCTCTACCTCTGCTTCCATAGGCGGGTTCCGATAGGAACACTTTCTTGGCCGGAGCATCATCTTTCATTCGCATAACATGGCCTAGCCAGCGCAGCCGCTGCGTTTTAATTCGCTGGACTATGTTGATGTCTGCGTATAGCTCGTACAGCTCATCATTAAATCTTCTTCGGTACTCGCCATCGCCAACGCGTAGAGGTCCATAAATCTTTCGAAGAACTTTTCTCTCGAACACTCCCACAAATTAGAATCACAATAAACTTCAGTAAAAAGCTGTTTGCTAAGTGAGAAATGGCACAGAAAAACATTTTTTTCGTATTCGATCAAAAAAAAATTACTCCGAAATTACTCCGAATTAATCAAAGTTGTCCGAATTTTTATACAAAGAATACGTTTTTAACACGCTTATAAGAGCTTCACTTGTATGTATGCTTGTTTAAACGGGTTGTGCTTAATAGCAGAAATACGAACCTCTGTGCTACGGTGCTATAAACATCAAATATCTAAGTGGATTGTAGATACTAAAACAACATCACATTTGCGTAGTTTTTAGTTTTTTTAACCTTTATTTATTATTTTAATTATATTCGCCTGTGCCGAAATTCGGTCTTTTATGTATCTTTTACACATTTGTGTTTCCGGAATCGTTCCGAGTTTTTCGTTACTACACAAAACTTTCGTAGATAATTGTTTTAAATGTGGAAAATTGCGCTGAAAATATTTTTTCTGTCGTCAAAAGAAAAAATTTACTCTGAAATTACTCCGAAACAATATTATTATTATTCCATACTCCATTAGGAGCTTAAGGATTCAACAAAAGTTTTCCAATTGTCTCTATTTCGTGCTATTTGCGATAATTCGTTAAACGATTTGCCAGTTTCCTGAAGAACCGTTCTCCTCCAAGTCATCTTTGGTCGGCCCCTGCATCGTGTCCCTTGAGGATTCCAGGTTAAGGCAGCATGTGCAACGTTATCGTATGGCTTTCGTAATGTGTGGCCTTTCCAGCCATATTTACGCTTACGTATTTCATTCGATATCGTTCTAAGCTACCATATCTGCATTATATTTCTCAAGCAGCGGTTAATGAAGGACTGTAGGTTGGCTTTAGTTTCTGCAGTTACAAGCCAAGTTTCCGAGCCTTACAACAAAACAGACTTCACACATGCGTTAAAAATTTTTATTTTTGTTTCAGTTCGAAGGTTGTTAGCTCGCCATACACCACGAAGTCTGGCAAAAGTTCCCCGGGCTTTTTGGATTCGAGCGTTTATATTTCTTTTTGCACCACCATCTACGGCGAGAATACTTCCCAAGTATGTAAAGCTTTCGGTATCTTCAACATTTTGGAACATTGTGAAATTTGCTGAGTTGTTACCTTTAATGCGCATAGACTCGGTTTTTCTTATATTTATTTTCAACCCAAACTTTGGCGACTGGTGGTGCAGGTGGTCGAGTTTTGCCTGCATGTGCTGGTGTGTGTGTGATAGCAGGACAATGTCATCTGAGTAATCCAAATCCTCAAGACTGGAGTTAAATCTCCAGTTTATGCCCCTATTTTGCGAGTCGAATATTTCAAGCACCCAGTCCAAGACCACAATAAACAACAGTGGTGATAATATCCACCCCTGCTTGACACCTGTTGTCGATTCAAATGCATTGCTTAGTTTCCCATTATGCAACACTCTGCATTTTGAATTTTCATAGCTTTTCGTTATAATGTTAATAATTTTTTGAGGAACTCCAATTCTCTGCAAGGAAAGCCAGATGGACTGCATCTTTTTAATAGAATCAAAAGCCTTCTCATAGTCTACGAAAATTGCATACAACGTGTTGTTGTACTCAATGCATAGTTCTATGATAGCTCGCATAGCGTTAATGTTGTCAATACAGGAGCAATTAGGACGAAAACCAGACTGTTGCTTTCGTAGACGTTCGTTTAGAGGCTGAACAATGCGCTCCAATATAATCTTGTTGAAGACTTTGCTCACCACAGGGGCAAGCACAATGCCTCTCCAATTGTTGCAGTCAGTTAAATCGCTTTTCTTTGGTATTTTTACGATGATGGACTCTTTCCATTCTGGCGGTATCTGTTGTGAGTTCCAGATGGATCTAAATAGGGGATAAAGCATATCGGTTGTACTGTCAACATCAGCTTTCAGGATTTCCGCTGGAATATCGTCAATTCCAGCTGATTTGTTATTTTTCAACGAACGAATGGCCGCGGCGATTTCTTCCTTACTTGGTGGTTTTGTGCATATATTACGTAGTGGTCTCCTTTGTTGACTAATGCTGGGCATATCGGTATTGTGAGCTATTACATTAAATGTTTTATCGAAGTGGTCTTGCCATATTTTGAGTTGCTCTTCATCCATAGTAACCATGTTCCCGTCGCGATCCCTCACGGGCATGCTTCGGTTAGATTTATCGTTGCAAAGCTTCCGAGTGATACCAAAAACTTCTTTCAAGTTTCCTTTAGACGCAGAAACCTCAGCCTCACGAGCTAATCTTTCATAATATGCTCTCTTATCTGCTCTCGCTCGTCTTTTAATTTCCTTGGATAGAATCGCGATATCTCGGTGCAGCTGTAGGCCACTTCTCACGTTTGGTTGGCTTAATAATTTTTCATTTTTTGACCTTCGTGCTTCAACTAATTGCCAAAACGCTGCACTTAGCCACTCCGTATTATTTTTTACAAAAATATGAGCACTCCGAATTCGATACAAAAAAAATATATATATTTTTAAATGCTAATCACTTTCTTCAAAATATAACTTCTTTTGTGATCAAAGTAGAGTAGGGTTTCCGAATTGTTCGTAATCACACCAAACTTCCATAATTATTTCCTTGGTTGTAAACAACGCTGAAAAGTATTTATACCCTAATCGAGTAAAAAAAATGTACTCTGAAATTATTCCAAAACAATTTCAGTATTCTGAATTTTGTAACAAAAAGATATAGTTATTTGTAAATGCCGTTGAATGGTTAAAATTTGATTTGCTATATAATTAAAGTACAGTTTTGTTTTCGAAATAATTCCGAATTGTTCATAATCACGCCTGTCTTCATTGTATGCAATTGTTTCATTGATAGGAAACCGCGCAGAAAAAGTTTTGTTTCTTGTCAAACAATACAGTGACAGCCAAACTGTCCCGATCACATTTTAAAATTCATTAAAAAATTCCAATTTTTTTTTTCTTTTTTATATATATTTTAAAAGGAGACTCCGAAAATCGAAATACTTAAAAGCAAATTTGATGGCTCCGAAAACTACCAATTATAATGGTTACTATAGCCTAATAATATTATGAAAGTCAAACTGTCCCGATCACATTTTAAAATTAATTCAAAACTACGGAGTTTGAAAATTGCTCATATTTTCTCAACAGCATACTATGTTCTGAATCCCAACAAAACACTTCTAATCACTTAACAATCTACATTTTTTCACCTTGCACATGCCTAACCGCACAAAATTATGCAACATATTTTTTTTGAAAATTATGTAAAAGAATTTTGTTATTCATTTCTAGAACATTGTTCAAATTTATTCGCCATTAGTATAAACATAAAGTAAACAAAAGGATAAGCCCTAGTTTACACTAAATTCACCCATGCAAGGGAGAGTGTACATTTGCATTTGAGCGCCGCGGTTAACCGCCTAAAAGCATACAAAAATGTTAACAAGCTGCGCATAGCTGCTAATATAATCCAACTAAACCGCTTCAAAGTGGGCAAATTTTTATAGTTCTGCCTTTTTCTCTTTTTTCCTTCCTGTGGTCAAACAAAACATAATGCATTAACTAAGCAAATGTATAAGCAAATATTTGTAGGGAAGAGAAAATAATTCGACATTGCTTGAACAAAAAAAAACACATTTCAAAATGTTTGCTATTAAAATGGACTGCTTGAAACTAAATCAAAATGTTGTTAAATAAAAAAAAATTTTATTTCACAAAAAAAGATCAATAAAAAAATTGAAACCTTTCAAGCAAATTAAACTGATTTGTCTTAAAACAGTAAGCGCCTGAAAGTATATACTAAGTCATATACCAATTTGTTTATTCAAACTGTCAGCTATACTCACTTGAATCTATTAACTGCCAAACGCTTAGCGCGTAACATATAAGATTTATGTGCTTTTGTCAATTAGTTTTATTGATTTTGTGTGTAAGACTTAACTCAAACGCTTTAGCGCCTTAAGGTATGTTAGAAATGGCGCATTAATTACTGTTGTGATAGCGGTAGAGAAAAGCACAAAAATAAATATGGCTTATGGAATGTAATGAAAAAGTGATATAAACGTCGTAAACGAGGAGAAAATATAAGAGTATGGTTGAGGAGAACAAAGATAGCGACAGAAAATTGTGAAAAGAAAAAGGTAAACATTTAATTTAACGAAATTATATACAAAGGGAAAAAACACCCTTATGCAAGCGAGACAATCAACCATAACTGCCATTTAAATTTTTTGTAGTTTTGTCTCACTCAGGTTTTTGTCTTTGTTTATCGTAGTAGCATTGTGTCCTCTTCTCTTTACAATTATTTTTAGCTCGGCTATAACCAGCTGTGTGGGTTACCTCTCATCAGCAACATAATAAGAAGCACAAACATATTCATTTATGTTTCCAAATATCGGTAGTACCAAAAACCATCGATCCACCACTATATTCATCAATACATCTGGTCATCTATCTTTGGGTTTATTTACCTGTCCATTCATTAACAACCATGCCAAAGCCCCACCTCACATAAAATTTGTAATGCATGCCTACAAAAGTCTCTCTTTTTTGATGCGGTCATATAGTCATCTAGCCCTAATTCATTCTATAGAGCACTCGTGCGTTCGTTTAATATTTTGCTTTATTTCTCACCGTTTTACAATTATTTGTCAATTGGCGCCCGAGTAGGAACATCTCAGCAAACTTTCGAAAACATCTTTTTTCAGGTTTCGTTTATAGTCATCATTGTGAGAACTTTTCAAAAAAAATTTTACAAAAATTTTGTTACCACTTACTTTAAAGAGGCGCCTGAGTAAACACGTTTTATCTCAGAAAATATTTCGAAACCGAATCCAACTTAGTTGCCCGCTTTCCTCAAGATTTTGCATTGCAAATGCTCTATGTTAGAACTTTTCAAAACGCCTCCTTTCCACAAAAAAAATTTACGAAAATTTCCTTATTAAGAATTTGTAAATAAAGAATTCCATATATCCATAGAATAACCAAATTGCTTTTTAAAAATATTTTAAAAATAAACAAATTTTGCCATCACTTATTTCCCAATTGGCGCCTGAAAACTCGGTGTTGCTCAATCATTTCTTAAGCAGATATCGTGCTTTCAAAATATTTTTGAAATTATGGTCCTTTTGCCAACCCTGGGCGCCCGAGTAGGAACGGTCCGTCGCAGAAAATAATTGGAAAACAACTCATCTATGTTAGCTTACGAAAGCCGCTTTCCTCAGGATTGTGCTTTCAAAATGCTATGTGTAAGTTTTTTTTAAAACTAGCAATTTCCAAAAATTTAGCAAAATGCCTTGCCCCAGAATTTGGTGAAAAAAACCACACCTCAAGGAAAATATTCAAATTCAGAAAAAGGGTGCTGATTACCATATTTTAGAGTAGAAATTGACCTTAAGAAATACTACCACACCTTTGTATGTTTTGCCAACTCATGTTTCGAAAAATGTGCGCCCGCGTAGGAGTTTTTATCATATTAGTGAAAATAATCAAATTCAGAAATAGGGTGTTGCTCAATCATATCTCAAGCTGATATCACTCTTTAAAATTTTTTCGAAATTAAATTTTTTTGGGAGCACTTATTTACGAATTGGCGCCCGAGTAGGGACGCCGAATCTTAAAACACATTTCAAAAATACCCCATACCAGCTTGCTTGCGAAATCCGCTTTCTTTTATACTTTGTTTTAGTACTGCTCTGTGTAAGAACTAGTTCAAAATGTGCACAGTTTAAAAAAATTTAAGCACACAAAAATTGGCTTTGAAAATATAAATGCGGAGGTCCTGGCGAAATTTTGGGAAGTTTGCAAAGGTTGTCACTTCCATATTTACTAAGAGCAGTAAGCGGCGCGTCTCAGAAAGCCTTGCGCATGTAAAAAGCGGCTAAACCGCTTTCAGCATGGTATGGTACCAGCAATGAGACTCCTACGCTTACAAGTTGTCGAATTATAGGTGGTAACATTCGAAATGCCTTAGATCGTAGAGAGCATGACCTAAACAAAATTCTAATATATACATAAGCGAGGCGGAAAAGTCACCATTAATTGAACTCCTGAGGAGGATAGTAGAAACCAAAAGGTAGGGCTACTGACCAAACCAGCAAATTGCAAGATTTCAAGATTTCTATGGCTATGTATTGACACCAAGTCTGCAATTGGGTTGTGATAGCTGCGCACTCTGCACCACTGCACCGATGGCATATTTTATAACGTTTCTTCTGTAGAAAATCTCAATAGATGGCGGGAGAAGAGTTGCTTCTTCACTCCCATTGCCGATGTTCGGGACGGCACGCATAGAAACTCAAGTGCTCTCGAATGTCTGGAGGAGGTAAGTACAGAAGACCTTCCACTCCTACTTAAGCTCAAATACGAATGTAAGTGGTACCTACTGAGGGTATTTACAACGAACATACATACAAGTGTCTGAGGGAAATTGCAAGGTGTCTCATGCAGGCTCGCTCCACCCCTACCCTACTTTTGTGAGAGTAACGCAGTTTGATCGGAGTAAATTTTTGTTGTTGCAAACTCAAAAATACTCTCGCCCTGAATACGTGTCTCCTCGTAAGCGGTTGTAAATGGGATGTTATTGTTGTTGGTGTAGCAATAAGCACACTCCTAGAAGGCCTTGGGGAGTGTTATCGATGTTGATGGTCCTTTGCCGGATGCAAATCCGGTGCGTTCCGGTACCAAGCACCATAAAGGTACTAGCCCGACCATCTCGGTAGCGATTTGGTATGACCACATGAAACCTTCTAGGCCATACCGCCCTTCCACCCCCCAGATCCATCAGGAGTTCGAGGTCGCCAGAGCCTTGACTGTTAATGAAACAGGATTTGGCATGGGTAGATGAGCTTGACAATTGGGTTGGAGAAGCTGTATATTGCGCTGGCAACTTCTTGAGAAGGTTGCGCTACACAACCCCTTGAATGAATGTGGTATATTAGTCTCGTCTTACGACAGGCATACCTACCGCGGTATATTCTAAGCCCCCTAACTCGCTGGGGTGTTGTTAATGGGCTCCTATTTAGGCCGTAGGCGTGTGCGAGCATTGCTCAGTGTCCATCATTTCACTAGCGTGGATAATAGCTTATTAGTCTAGGAGGTGAATTAGAAGACTCAGCAGCAGAAGCTACTTACTTAAGTATTCAATTTTGCTTGTGCATAGCAACAACTGAGTATACAATATTCAGTTTCCTACACAAAAAACATTGCTCTACCGCTTGCAGCAATTTTCTAAAACTTAACTTTGACTTTCTTTAACTACACTTTCATTACCACACTGCAACCCTCTTTCCGCTTATCTGTCTAATTTTGTTTTTTTTTCGATTTTTTCTTTCTATTTCTCTTTCTGCTCGACTTGGTGCAATCATTTGAAACGAATCTTTACGTGGCACTTTTACTTGACTTCTACGCCGACTTTTGTAGTACTTATTTTCCGCAAACAATTTTCCGCAATTTTTCAACAACAACAACAAAAATAACTAAAACAAAAGCAACAAAAAGGGCGATAACGAGTATAGTCACAAATATAGCTACGTCGAGTTGTCGAGTTTGTCTAGACACCACCATCTTGCTATTAGAATAGAAGAGAGAGATAATTAAAAGCGCCCAAAATGCGCGTGGCATCACGTCTTGTTGCACATTGTTATTGCAGCAGCAATAGTAACCGCAGAATAAAATACTTAAACTTATTTTTATTCTTATAATTTTTTTTTTCATCTTGATAACGAAGTCAACGTTTGCGGCATTATCTATGAGATAGACAAACATTTTCTTTTTATTTTTACGCAGCACTTTTATTTACTTTTACTCATTCCTTTTCCGCTCTCAGTAGGCGTATCGCAAATACCTTTATAAATATATATGTATGTTGGTATGTGTATGTAATAAGCTCCTCTACTCTTTTTTGAACGACTTTCACGTTCTGTACGTTTGTTTGACTTTCCTTTTCGCCTTTAAAAAAGCAAAGGAAAAATCTTGAATATTCAGTTAGAATATTAATATCTGCTGCAAATGGGTAGTCATCTGCACAAATATCGAAGTCTTCGCTGTGGGTTGTTTGGCGTATGTTAGGCTTTTACTATTTACACACATTCAGTTGAATTCGTGAAAGGAATTTATTTTTTTTTTTCGGCCACAGCACATCTTTTCCACTTCCACTCACCCATAAGTAAATTTGCTCTTTATTTCAGTTGAAAAAAGTTAAGTCAGTTTTGTGTTACATCCTTTATGTCACGTCAACTTTTCTTATGATGCTGTTGTTGTAGCTGGCCTCGCCTCATTCAATAGATGCGATAACTCACAAATTGTCATCAATATCCGCTAAAGGAAGTCTGAGAAAACCTTCTGTTTCAACAGGGTCAGACCAAAGATATAAGGGTGTTAGAGGCTATTGGAAAGATGGTTGGTGTGATGTGGGAATATCACATGCAGAACATACATTAAGTATATCGGGGTTGATTATGGATAAGTAAGAGTTTAACTTGTTATAGTATTCAGATCGAATTTTAGCTAGAGTTACGCGCGTATTCTCTGGAAGCTTTCCCCAACTGTTCGTACAGAGTATTTGTCTTTGGAAACGGGGTTCACCAGGCAATCGCTGGTAGAATAAAACGACGCCTTTTTGTGGATGTCTCTGTGGGCCTTTTTAAGCTAATTTTCCTCATATGGTTGACTCCTTCAGTGCCAGATTTCTTCATAGTGTTTACAGAGATGACTTCTGAGACTTTTCGTCAAATATAATGTTACACTCTTTGCTTTGATCAAGCTTTATGAGCGGGAATGGAAAAGGTTCAGTTAATATCACGTCTTCTTCAGGACGTATTTTTATATTGCAATAATTTAAATTTTGAGTACATTTTGACTGCATTTAACCCACAGTACCTACAAACGTTCTAATGGGGTTAGCTGGTATGGGTTAAACTTTATACTCTACAATATATTAAAAGGTTAGGTGCAACTAAAATGTACTCAAAAATTGAAATTTTTTTAGTACAATAATAATCCCTGAAGCAGCAGCAAAGCCTTTGAAACGCGTAGGAGAGTAAAGAAAAATTAAGCTTTGCTTCCTTCCGATCGCAAATTTTCATCAATGTAAAAAGTAAATTATATCTTGGCTCAACATTTATTCTCTATTTATCTTTCTCTCTCTGCATCTCTCTCTGGGATAACAGGTCAATGATACTCCCTGAAGAAGATGCGAAAGCATCGCGTAGAAGATAAAATGAGAATTCAACTTTTATTTCTCATTTCCCGGCCGTAAGCTATATTAATGCAATTAATAAGATATATTTTGTCCCAAAACGAAAATATATTGTGACGAATATGAGTGACACTAAGTGATACTCACATCCCTAGTCTGATGCTAAGTAAATGCATTCACAACAACAATATAGCAGACAGTCACTTGTATCTATATAAACGAATAAAATATTATGTCTACACATATGTACGTACACGCAGCAGAGAGGAGATGCACAAACACATGCGGATGCCTTATCTGAGATGCTCCCAAATGTATGCAATTGTAATTGTTGAAGTATCGCTCACAAATACACGCATATGAGAAGCTATATACGTGTATCTGTAGTTATAATTATATGGCGGTAACTAAGTAAATTCTGGAAGCGCCTAGAAGATGCCACGACGAAATCACAGAGTATAAAAGCATCAGCGGTAGAGGCGCTATAAGCAGTTTCGATTAAGACGCTATCTAGCGAGCAATAGCAGTATTATTTGAAAATAGTAGAGTTATTTATTGTGTAGTACTTTAATAAAGGTCATTTTGCATTATTAAATATTGGAGTTATTTATTCAACAGTTTAGTGTTTCAAACTTAGCAGAAGGGCAAATAAGAGGATTTGCAGTAAATTCGTTACAACATTATTTACCGCTCTCTCCCCCTTGCTCTCTCTCTTTCTATATTTCCTTCTCTTTCTTTCTCTCGCTTTCTTTCTCTCCCCTTTCACTTTCTCTCTCTCTCTTTGTCTCGTGGATCATCATTTTAGAAGTTTTCAAAAGTAGGCGGTGCCGCGCCCTCTATTAGAAATTTAACGTAAGAGTGGGACTAGGAGTAAGGGCTGGCGTTGCAGAATGATATGGAGCAGGTCAAATAAAGGAAGGCGGATGGAGAGATAGAGAGAATAGAGGAGGATCGGTGTAGAAAAGAAAAATTTAGGATGAATTTGAATAGTAGCTGACATGGAGTGATAGAAAGAAGAAAGGAACATTTTTCAATTATAGGCCAATCAATTTTCATGTAAAAAAAGTCTGACTGGTTTACACGATTTTTTGTTGGGTATCTAATACTTATATTTTGATATTTGCAAGGTTGTGGTCGGCAGATGGGCAAAAAGCAACCGACCGAATTTTTAAACCCACCTGTACTTGTACACCGGGTATTATAACGGTTGGTTGTACAGGTATAAAGGAATCGAGATAGATATAGACTTCCATATATCAAAATCGTCAGTATCGAAAAAAAATTGGATTGAGCCATGTCAGTCCGTACGTCCGTCTGTCCGTCCGCCCGTCTCTCCCTTAACACGATAACTTGAGTTAATATTAGTATATCTTCACCAAATTTGGTACACGAGCTTATCTGGACCCTGAATAGATTTTTATATAAATAACATTTGGAAAACAAAAAAACCTGATTATTTAGTAAATAATACACCTAGAATGTTGTTGTTTAACGTGTGGACTGATATTGAGACTCTTGACAAAAATATTTAAACAAATTTTTAAATGGGCGTGACACCGCCCCTTGTGATAAAATCAGTTTTACAAATATTATTAATCATAAATCAAAAATCGTTAAACCTATCGTAACAAAATTCGGCAGAGAGTTTGCCTTTACTATAAGGAATGCTTTGAAGAAAAATTAACGAAATCGGTTAAGGACCACGCCCACTTATACACAAAAGGTTTATAAAAGGACGGTGGACGAATAAAATAAGCTATATCTTTGCAAAAAAGGGCTTTATATCAATCGTATTTCATTTCCCAAATGGATTTATAACAATAAATTGGAAAAACTTAATTTTAAAAAATCGGCGTGGCACCGTCCCTTTTATAACTAAACAATTTTCTATGTTGCAGGAGCCATAACTCGAAGAAAAATTAGTTCAGAATATATCCATATATTATTGCGCAGCCTTGTAACACTATTAAGCAAACAAAACAAACAACAACAGTACTTCAAATGTACAGCTGGGTATGTAATGTTCGGTTTCACCCGAACTTAGACTTCCTTATTTGTTTATTTTATATTTATCTTAAAAATCGTTTAGGTAGGTACATCTGTTCACTATATATTTCATATCTTATACATCCGATTATTTGGAGATTACGAACGGGATAAGATTATTGTTCAGCCCCATTCATGAAATGTATGAAGTGTTCGGCACAGCCGAAGACAGTCCCGTCCTTACTTGTTTTTATTTAGGTTTTCACTTCTAACTTTTATATCTTAAATAGTTTTCATTATTAAAGATATCTGAACAAAAAAAAATTGTTCATTTACTAAAATTGCCTAAATAACAGTGCATAAACCATTACGCATAGTTGCCAAAAAAAAGATAAAATCTTGCTTTCTAGAAGCAGCAACAAGCAAATAATAACCAAAAATTGAATTATAAAACAAATTTCATCAATTACATGCATATGTGTTAGTATGTGCGTATGTATGTATGTATGTGATAGATGCGAATTCGTTTAGCAATCCACTTAAATGTGTTAATTCTGCGTGTAAAATGGAAAATGCAACAAGAAATACCAAATTACAATAAATTAAATAAATGAAATCACAATTAATCAGATTACTAAAGTCAAACAAAAGCATTCACAGCAGCAACAAAAAACCAAAACCAACAACAGCTAATATTATACAATAAAATACCGAAATGAACAAAAAGCTAACAAAGTTTAAAAAGGCTGATGTGGGAGATTGAGACAGACGACAGACAAGTGAAATGACAGTCAGAAGCTTAGTCAGTCAGTCAGTCAATTGCTGCAATGAAGAGGCAAGTGCGGTGAACGAAGAAAACAAATGAAGTTGATTTATATGTGGACAGGTAATCCAAACACAAACACTCATACACATGCATATCTATGCAAAAGAAGGGGAGCACGCAGGGCATCTTCAGCAGCAAAAAACAGCACAAACAAGAACAAAGACTTGAAAATGCAATTGAAATTGGCCGCCAGTGATGCTAGACTACACATTCTAATAAGCACACATACATATGTACGTGTATATGTGTATTCAAATTGTTTGCAAAGGCGAAAATTATTGTGTTGATACATGCAGCAATCTAAGCAGCAAACACCAACACCAACAACAACAACATAGTAAGAAATAATGCTAATAATAACCACATATTGCACATACATACGAGTAACTACAGCAACAACAATGTTAGCTGCAGCAGCAATAGCATCGCTGGCAACATAATATGTGTTGCATAGTCGACATTTTAGTATGCTGCAACGTTTTTGCATGAATTGCAGCAGAAAATTCCTAGTGCACAGTGTACAATAACGGTTGAAATAAGAATGAAAGTCTAATTTGAAAATTTCCAAAAAACGAACTGGTATTTGGATTAGGAAAAACAATAAGTGGATTGGCAGGCAAGCCTTAAGAAGGATAAGTTGAACAAGCCGTTTCGTAAGAACCTGACATTAACTGAAAATCTCCATAGTGTTGCCAAAAGCTTGCTTCATCAAATTGAAAAACCGAATACGCATGGAGCTAGGATTCACTTAAATCAAAATTTTGAAAATTTCCCTCTATTTTCATAAATTTTTTTTTTTTATGGAAAAAATTAAGTGTTTTGTTTCACAACGCTGGCAACATCGCCTACAGGACCGACCTGCGCACCGATGCCGCAACTCCTTTGAGAGTTATCGTGAGCAAAGAAGTACGAAAAACGCCTATTTAGGAAAAAGAACTGAGACCGATAGGCTGAGATTCAATTTAGGGAGTCTATATTCATAGTCGTGCTATCGTAAATCGGTGTATCGGCTTTTCTGAACGTGGGAATTGTTTCGCATATTATCTGACTTGAAGGCATGAAAATCTGCAGATCTTACAGTAACAGCAAGAATCCTCTTTTTTTAAATGTCGAAAATTTTTGAAAATATTAAAAAAAAAAAATACCCTAAAATTCAAAGAGCTGTAAGACGTTTTTAATTCATTTTAGATACCATTTTTGGCGAATATAGTTTTTGCCAAATTGTTGAATAGAATTCAAAATACTTAGATCCAGTTGAAGGAATCGGTTTAAACGTCATGTCATCATAACCCGTTGTGTTAAAGTGAAGTTCGAAATAAATTGTTGGACTATTTTTCAAAGCAATTTTTTTTTCGACCGAGACATATTTTCGTATCCATTTCTTTGTTTATCTTTCAATTTTGAAAATATATAAATTAAATTTTTTTTGTATTATTATAAACATCGAGCAAGTTTTTGATATATTTTTTCTTTTTTTTTTTTAATATTCGAAGTTCAAAAAATTATTTGGAATAATTGTTTTTGTTTTTATTGGCCTATTGATAAATCATTCAAGGTTCGAATCGAGCTCAAGGCCAGAACAATAATTTTTTTCTAATGATCATTATTGTTAATATTAGTTGTTATTATTGTTATTTTTTAATTTTTCTAAATTTGAAAAATTGTATTTTGTTTTTGGAATAGTAAGTAGAAAATTTTTCAGACAACCTGCCATAGCTGCGCAGATAGATCCATTTCGAAGGGTGCTAAGCCTTCATCATCAGTACACTTTAGGCATGCTGCGCTAACCATTTAGCTATGCAGTGGTGGTTTGTTTGACTGGCAAATTTGCTACTTCTATTCCTTTTTAAAATAAAAAAAAAATAAATAAATGTAAAGCGCGATAACCTCCGAAGAGATCTAAGGCCGAGCTTCTCTTCCAATTTGCGTCGTGCTCCTCTTGATTTTCCCTACAAATTGGCCGGACGGGACCTACATGTTTTATGCCGACTCCGAACGGCATCTGTAAGGTAGATGAGTTTTCACTGAGAGCTTTTCATGGCAGAAATACACCCGGAGCGCTTGCCAAACACTGCCGAGGGGCGACCCCGCTTAGAAAAATGTTCTTCTAATTTAAAAACCTTATTTCTAAAATTTTGATGTTGCTTTGTCCGGGGTGCGAACCCAGGGCATACGGTGTGGTAGGCGGAGCACGCTACCATCACACCACGGTGGCCGCCATTCCTTTTTACCAACTATATTTATTCAGTGTTGCGCCATCTGGTGCAAATCACTGATAATGCTGGATTTTTGTTTATTGTCAATTACTTTGTTTGACATTCCCAAGTGCTCATCGTTTATTAACAATTGTTTTTGTTTTTATTGGCCTATTGATAAATCATTCAAGGTTTGAATCGGCTCAAGGCCAGAACAATAATTATCCAAAATTATTCAATTCGAAGTTCAAACAAAAGCAAAACCTTGTTATATATTTAGTTTTCGAATATCGAAATAATTTTTGAATAATATATTGCAAAATATTTCCAGTCTTTTCATACATTTTTTTACGTTTTTCAAATTCGAAATAACTTTCGAAACATTTTTTACAAAACTACCAAAATCGAACATTACAATTCCAAAACTTTTCAAGTCAAGATGAAACAAGTTTTGTTATATTCGAAATAATAAATTGAAATATATTTGTTAACAATATTGTTCAAAGCAATTTTTTTTGTTTACGACCGAGAAAGCATTTCTTTGTTAATTTTTTAATTTTTTTAAATATTTTCGAATAACATTTTCCAAAATATTCAAGTCAGAAAACCACAGCAATACCTCTTTATTTATTTCGAAGTTCGAAACAGTGCACTATTCAAAATTTTTTTTAAGAAATATTTCACAGAAATTCGAAAAATGCGGATTTGGTGATTTTCATCGTCTCGACTCATAAAGTGGAGTTCGAAATAGTTAAATATATAAAATTGTAAATTATTTAATAACTTGGGAAAAATTTAAACAACGTGACATCAGGACGGACAAGGCGACAGCTGTTTCGATTATACCTTGTAAATCTCTTCAAAGCCGTTTCTCCCGGGAGTGGGAGTGTAGTTCTATAAATAGAACAAAAACAGCAACAATACCAAGTGTCTCTGAAACCGCCTTACCAACATGCATAACTTCAACACATAATTACATACGAAGTATGTGATGTGTAGAAGAATAATATATGCAAAAGAAGGCAATTGGTAAAAACTTTACAACAACTAAGGCATGACGTAGCTGAATGCGTTTGTAACCATTTCAACTATAGTAGGAGTGCGGGTTCGAATCCGGCTCCCGGGAGAAAAGGCTTCGAAGCGATTTACAAGGTATAATCAAAACAGCTGTCGCCTTGTTCGTCCTGATGTCACGTTGTTTAAATTTTTCCCAAATTATTAAATAAATTATAAAATTAATAATTGCTTGAAATAAATGTTTTCATACATTTAAAGCAATGCAGGCAATCCCCGATTAACTCATAAAATTATAAATTTGTTTTCGTTTTTTCATTTAAACCGAGCAAAGTTTTTGTCATCTCTTAGTTTTTTCCTGGTTTTTTCAATTTTCGAAGCTCGAAAATAAGTTTTGTGGCCTGTTTCAGAAATTTTCAAATTTCGAAAATTTTTCGAAGAATATTTTAAACAACTGTGATTTCAAATATTAAAGTTTATATCAATGTCGTCAAGTTGAGGTCAAAATAAATTGGTGGAATATATTAAAAGAAAAAATATTTTATTATTTTAATACAATTTTCATTTTTTCACTTAGTCCGAAAAATTTTTGTTTTTCACTACTTTGGTTATTTTTTAGTTTTCGAAGTTTGAAAAAAAAAATTGAAGCTTAAACAACTGCATATGTCTAGACCTGTTTAGTCATCACCTTTCTAAATTTCGATATTTGAAACCGAAGTTTATACAGAGCTTCCGAGTTCGAATTTCGTAATTTTTATCTAATTCGTTAAGTTAACTTCCAAATCATTTTTTAAAAAGTGATTTATTTATGCCATGTTTTTGCGTCTTTCTTTTTAATTTTCGAAATTTCGCAATTAATTTTGGAGTTCGAAAAACAAAAAAGACGTTTACTAATTTTCTTGTTTGTTTTTAATTCAAATAGATGTTTTGTATAATCTTCGAAGTTTGAAAACAGTTCAACTGGATAAACAACAGCTAATATTTTTTTTCTTTCGAAGTTTGAGAAAGATTTCGAAATTCAATATAATTTTCAAGAAATATTTTACAAAACTAACAAATTCGAATATGAAAATTTTTATCAAATTATTCGAGTGAAATTTAAATATTTATTTTTTCATTTAGACAGAAAAAAATTCTCGTGTTATTTTTTTCGAAAATCGAAGATATTTTGAATGATACATTTTAAAACTTTTCAACTAGAAGTTCAAAAACAGTAAGAGTTTTCTTTAATTACTTTTTTGTTTTCGAAATTCAAAACCTTTTTTTTATAAATATTTTACAAAGCTAACAAATTCGAATATATAAATTTTTATAAAATTTGTCATGTGAAATATATTTACTTGCTGATTTTATTTATATTTATTTCATTTAGACTGAGAAAATATTTTACTCCCAATTGTTATTTTTTTTTTCCAATGTCTAAACAATATTGAATACCTTATTTTAAAGCTGACCGATTTGAAGTTCGAAAAACACAAAGCTTTTTTAATTTCTTTAATAATTTGGGAAAAATTTAGACAACGTGGCATCAGTACGGACAAGGCGACAGCTGCTTTCATTATAACTTGTAAATCTCTTCAAAGCCTTTTCTCCCGGGAATGGGTTTGAACCCGCACTCCTACGATGGTTGAAGTGTTACAAACGCATTCAGCCACGTCGTGTCTTAGTTGTGTTAATTTCCGTTTATAGTTTGCGAAATTCAAAATAGTGAATACCAAATATTTACATTTATTTCATTTATGTAGGCTGAGAAAATAGTTCCCTCCCATTTGTTTTATTTTCGAAGGTCACGATTTTGTATAACTTATTTTAAGGCTGACCTACTTGAAGTTCGAACAAACACTCTTTTAATTTCCGATTTTATTTTTGAAATTCGATATAGTTTTTGAAATTCGAAATATTTTTTCGAAAATCGAAATAGTTTTCGAATTATTTTCGATACAAATTTTGCAAATGTGCCAATTTCGGACATTATAACTTTTATCGAATTTGTAAAATGGAGCATTAGTGGCATATTTTCCAATTAGAATATTTTAGTTAATATTTTTACATCTTTTTTTTTCCTTACGCCCAGTAAAATTGTTTACAAATTTGTCTGAAAGAAACCACTGTATAGATTCTACATTCGACTTGACTACCAACAATAATGTTTAATAAACGCATGCTTGGCATTCTAAGGAAAGCTAATAAATACGAGCAGAAGGCAAAAAATGTATGATAAAGAAAAATGTAGAAATACTACGAAAGCAGGGCATGACAGTAATCGAAAAAATGAGAAAACGAGAAGTAAGCAATAACATTAAATGCAATAAACGCCAATTTTCTGAATAATAAATTTTTTGCGCTATTAAACAGGAAGGAGCTGACGTAAATTACCATGCGTAAATTACCATGGGTTCAGAGTCATTCAATTGCTAAAACTGTGTTAACATTCGCGTAATACATAAAATTAGCAATGATTGCTGTTGCCGCTAAATGTTGCTATGGAATTGCAAAGTAAGCAGTGAAAGCAAAATCAAGAATTTTACGAAAACGCAAAGGGATTCCAAATCTTTCAAGTGTTTACTCACCACTTCAATGGTTATTATTTGTTTACGCATTACTGTTGTTGTTATTGCAGTTATTGTTTCATGGTTTGATTAGCTGCTTAGTTAGGCGTTAATAACAGCCACATACACTTATTTATGCCACAACGCGCAAAAATTGTGCCACCCTATACATTTTATTACCAATGCTGTTTGAATTTAGAGATGATATTCATCCCACCTACATATTTAAAGCAGAAATGGAGCGTACGCGTTCAAATTCGCTGATTCACCCAAAGAGCAAATAATCGCATTCTATTTTTGCATTAACCTACTCACGCACATACGTTAGTGGCTGCCACGCATAACACCGTGCAACATAATTTATCATCATCATCGTTTCTTGGCGTCTCTTTGTGAGTTTGGCCGCCCTGTAGCGATAACTGGCGCACATTTCCCAAACTGCAACCGGTTTCCGAACCCTGACTTTACTTTCTCTTATTCGTCTATTGGTCGAAAATCGAAAATGTTTGATCTGAACTGATGTTCTAGCCAGTTGAAAAGATGGGGCTCCCAACTCTCATTTTTGTTACTTATACCGCTGCTTTGCCCAAGTGGTTGGTAAGCACGAGTTTCTCATTCACTTACTCAGTGTTATAATTTAAAACCGATCTAAAAGCACCAGTTTCCTAACCGAACTAACATTCGTTCGTGGGCTGGACGCTAACTTCCAAACCAAGTCTTACTTTCATAGCAACATAATATTACAAATTTTAGACCAATATTGGGGGTAAAGACATGTATAGAAGTCCACAGAAGTGAGAAAAGCTTTTAACCATCATTCACGACAAAACGTCCAGGGCGATTCTTTTACAAGTGATTCAAAAAGCTGACTACTTTCGGTGGCTTGCAGCCAAGCATCCGCTGGCTAGCCTTTAAGCGGATGTTTATTCGTGAGCTAACGTGAGAAGTTGACATATTCGCAGATCATTCCAGAGATCTTATCGCTTGAGTCTGACCTCCATAAGATGCGGCTGCAAGCGGTCGTCTGACTTGGTCCTAAAATAGGTGGGGATGAGAGTAATACAATACATGTGTGTATAGAAAGCCGATGCACACGTTTATAATAATGCTTTCGCTAATCTTGATACACGTCACGTGAAATCATCTTTCAATTAAAAGAAAAAACAAACCTCTGAAAATAAGGCAACCGTTTTCTGAGGACCACCTTGCAAATGTTTAAAGCTTATGATTTGAGGGCATGCATGTGTTCCCATGAATGGGACTGGTGCCGATGCCCGTCTGGTATATGTGCTCGTGAAGACAAAAGCTGGCATCACTGTCACTCAAGAGATGTGATGGACGATATATGAAAAGAAAACAGTGAAGAAATATGACATTAACTGGCGTGGTTATACAAATAAGCACAGTTTTGATGTCGGATCCGAGAGGATATGTTGCGAAGTACTGTCGTTCAACCATTAAATGAATGTTTCGCAGTTATTCACATAAAGGCGAGATTCTTTAGCATATAGATAATTTGCGCCTATGCACAAAGGGAAGAGAAGAGCGAGCGCTGTCCACCAATCGTCTTAAGCGACTTCAAAGCCTGTCTGGAGGAAATTTCAGCTTCCAAAACAAAACCACCCTTATGAGATAAGGCTGATCGACTCTCCCGATTTCCGAAACATGGTCATATACAGTACCAGGTTTAAGTATAAGAATATACATCAAAATACATCGCTGTCCCCCCATCCAAATACAAGTAACCAGTTCGACCACGTTGTGGTAGACGGACGGGACGCTTCCAGTGTTTTAGATATACGCACTTTCCGAGTCTCCTCACATCGACTCGGATCACTATCTCATTGCAGCCCAAATACACGCCCGCCTCTGCGCGGTTAAAAGCAAGAAACAAAAAACCCAAGGAAATTTAGACTTCGACTCACACGCCTGCTCTCTGAAAGCACAAGTCAACCCGAAGGAAGGCAGGAGTAGTGAGAGCATAATTCGAAAGCACACGCCTGGGAAAAATTGTTTACCGGCAACCAAGGAAAAAAATGGCACGACGAAAACTGTCGTGTTGCAACAGAAAGGAGAGACGCTGCGTTCAGACCAAAGTTAAAATCGAGCGCAACAAGAAGAATGCGTGAACGCTACCGCGAGTTGGGAAGTGAAGCGAGACACCGTTTGAAAGAATAAAAAAGCTGAGTAAGAGAGGTGGCGGCCACCGTGGTGTGATGGTAGCATGCTCCGCATACCACACCGTATGCCCTGGGTTCACACCCCGGGCAAAAGCAACATCAAAATTTTAGAAATAAGGTTTTTCAATTAGAAGAAAATTTTTCTAAAGCGGGGCCGCCCCTCGGCAGTGTTTGGCAAGCGCTCCGGGTGTATTTCTGCCATGAAAAGCTCTCAGTGAAAACTCATCTGCCTTGCAGATGCCTTTTGGAGTCGGCATAAAATATGTAGGTCCCGTCCGGCCAATTTGTAGGGAAAATCAAGAGGAGCACGACGCAAATTGGAAGAGATGCTCGGGCTTAGATCTCTTCGGAGGTTATCGCGCCTTACATTTATTTATTTTTAAGAGAGGTATGAGTGCGAGAAGCTTAAACTGCTAGGGATAACGGCCGCAAATTTTAACAAAAGAATTCTGCGAGAGGCGGAAGGTTTTATGCCCTGCGAAAATTGTTGTAAGCACGATAACGGTGTCCTAGAAACCTTTATTCAGAGTACTTAGATCTTGGAGAGAACATTTCTCTGCGCTCTTAAATTAAGACGTTGATACACTGCCCAGAAACGAAGAAGAGCCCGAGTGTGCAATCTTCTTCAAGCGATATGTAGACTCTCCGAAAGTTGTAGGGATTTTTATCCATATTGATAGTTCTTTGGCGGATATTGATCCAGAATGTTCCGGAAGTAATTAACACGACCATCAGTCATTCATGCCCCTCCTTCCGTGAGGAACTTGGGGTGGTGAGGGCCTCACCTGCTGTATTAACAAGACACGACGCTGGAAGCGAGGTTGCCAATCCGATTGTAGAAGCTTTAATTGCGATGAAAACTCCTTGAAATGGTTACGCTACACAACTCCTTAAATTCCTGGAGCTCGCAGTCGAGGATGATGTTATCAATGTTCCTCCACCCGACTATGAAAAAGTCAATAGCATTTACTAAATTAAAAAACAATAAGGCCGCAGCCGCTGATGGATTATCTGCGGAGATATTCAAATACGGCGACGAGAAATTGTTCAGTCGTATGCGTTAGCTTTTGTGAAAAATAAGATCGGACGAGTGCATGCTTGACGATTGGAGTCTAAGTGTTCTTTGCCCAGTCTTGAAGAAGGGGTATCGTGCAAGCTGTGTCAACTATTGCGATATATATCTTTTTAGTATCGTCAAAAGTCCTGTCGTATTGTGAAGCGCCAATTAAGGGAGTAAGCAAGATAAGGGTAAAGTGTTTCACGTTTTAGCAGGGCTACAAAATTTTATTTAAAAGTGTGTCATTAAAGTAAAACGAAATTTTTTTGAGTAAACAAGAGAAAATCTTCTACCAAGCCCCACTCGGGGACCGGAAGCTGCAATTTACTTTGGACCCAAAAATTTCTGTTGCATTGTATAATCAGCTTCGTACGATGAGCGAGCAATCCCTCATACGAATCTTCATACACGTACGATAACGAAAATAACAGTGGGAACTTTTATCAAATTTAGTCAACCAAATTCTGTTATTTTTTCGACAATTTAAGAAAAAGTTTCGTTGAATTTTTTAACTGAACCTGTGCAAACTAAATTCGGAAATTTGTATGAATTAGCTTGAATTGCTTTTAAAAGTATGAAAACATTTATTTGAAGCAATTTTTTATTTATAATTTTAATTAATAATTATTTGGAAAAAATTTAAACAATGTGACATCAGGACGGACAAGGCGACAGCTGTTTCAATTATGCCTTGTAAATATCTTACTTTTTCAAGGTATAATCGAAACAGCTGTCGCCTTGTCCGTCCTGATGTCACGTTGTTTAAATGTTTCCCAAATTATTAAATTAAATACGAAAATGTTTCCGAAAAAATTCGCAATTTTTTAAAAGTTCGAAAATTATCGATTACGAAACTTTCGAAATTTTTATTTAGAGTTGTCTGAATTTTTTTGAGTATGCAGTTTTATAGCCCAATCAATTTTAGTCTCGCAAAGTCATATAAGAAATTAAGGCTATGTAAAATATTTAACACCCCTCGGAAAAAAAGTTGTCGAAAATCAATTCCAATTTTGAACGAACCATAACTTGTGCTTTTTTGGGCTAGAATTCATAGAGCAACAAAACTGCATACTCAAAAAAATTTAGAAAAGTCGAGTACCGAATTCAGGAAAGTTCGAAATTTTTCGAAAATATCTTTCAGATTGGTCTGCGTAGTTTCAATTAGTTTTTAAAACTATCAAAAAAAAGAAAACCAGCAGCATTTAGTTGACGAAATTTGCAAATAAAAAAAAATTGCTTCTGCTACTTTCGTGTTCGCTGCTGTACATACAATGGCTTGCTTAACGCACGAACTCAACTCCACCCACACACACGCTTAACCGCGCACTCAACCAAACTCACTCAAAGCCGCTCATAGACACTTAATGTTGTTGTTTTTGTGTTTTTGTTTATTTATTATCGTGGGTGCCCTATTGCTGCTGCTGAGAGTATTGATGATGACGCTGATATTGAAGTGGCAAGTGCAAATTGCAACATTTTTTGTGTATGTTTCATATACGTATTTAGCTGACTGTTGCTTTGCCAACCACATAATAGAACTTTTATGATTGACAAGTGTCGGCAGACATTACTACATATACATTTACATACGTGTGTACATATGTTTGAGTCTGTATATGGTTATGTGTGAGTTTGAGTAAGTGCGTGAAATTGTGGCGCGCTTGAGCTTGTCTCTATTTCAATAGGTTGTGCAACATACTACTTTGCGGTATTTGTGGTATAGAATTGCATGGATTTGGCAGCAGAATTTACGCTACTGAAAAGCATTCGCAAAAAAACAAAAAAAACTACAACAAAAATGCTCTGAAAAACAGAAAGGTAGACAGACACGCAATGAGTGCTTGAGTGTGGCAATAAAAATATGTAAATGAGATATGTTGCAAGTATATGCATGTGTATGGACATATGTTTGCCTAGTGTATACGATGCATGAAACTGATAGACAGGCAAAATATTACGCACATAAACAATACATACATACACATATATAAAGAATCATATATCGCTCATTTACGTATATCCGCCAAGCACGTACCGAACAAGCTGAAATTTGTTGCACTACAATTGTTTTCTGTTTCACGGTTGTTTGCTGTTGTTGTTGTATTTTGTTTACGCTTTTTTTATATGACCACATTGGCATTGGCAGCTAACATTGATTAGCAACTATGTTGCAACACAAAAATGGATTTTCAATTGCCGTTAAATGTGCGGTACTTGTTTGTGCAACATGCACGCTGCTAAGCTAATTTTATTTTATCCAAATTGGAAAAGAACTGTTATGAATGGCAAAAATATTGCATTGATGTTGGATTTAATGTGCGGAAAATCAGAATTTTCGACAATTGTTTAAATCAAATAATTGCTTAAATAAATATGCACGAGAATTGAAATTGAAACTGGTAATGAAAATCACACTAAGTAAATTCAGAGTGTAATTTAGAAAACTATTTGAGAAATTTAATTAGAAGTAGTACATAAAACATTTCTTTTATCTCATTTGTATGTTTGTGTGTATGTAACTCCCTTTCAAACTAAACTAATAATAAACTAAACTAAAAAAAATCGTGTGATAAGTCCCTAAAGAGAGCGGAGGAGTATAATTGATCCCCTTTAGTCCCGTTTCGATATATTTGGCATCAGTCAAGTCCCTAAAGAGAGCGGAGGAGTATAATTGATCCCATATAGTCCTTTTGGATATATTTGGCATCAGTCAGTTTGAAGTTAGAGTTTAAAAGTTATAAAATTCGTAAGAAATTCAGTACGGGTAGAAAGAGGACTTGTCCGACCGTACCCATAGGCGAACAAAATAGACTTGTGTGACTCTGGATGTAGAGGCACGAAGAGAATATGTCCGACACTACCCGTATGGATACAAAAAGCGCCTGTCGGGCACTTCCCATAAGGGTACAAAGAGGAAGTGTCGAACATTACAAAAAGGATCTGTCCGATAGTACCCATAGGGGTATAAAGGGGACGAGACAAACACTAACCGTTCAGGCATAAACAGGTAGAATTGGTCTCTCCATAAGACATGCTCAAACAAATGGGACCACATGAACCCATATAAAGAAATCATAACTGGCCATAGTCGCATACTCCTTTGCGACTCAGTCCGGATTCATCCTAGACTGTAGTCTCATTTTTTGCAAGGTATGTAATAATAAAATGTAACGTATACGCACCAGTACCTTCAATTTATGTGGTATGGATATTAGCGGGTATTTGGTTGATTTATAACAGCAACGACCTTACACACAGAGTATATTAACTTTGATTGTATAACGATTGGTTTTGAAGGTATAAAGGCAACGAGATAGATAAAGACTTCTGTATATCAAAATCAACAGAATCGAAAACAAACTTTGATTAAGCCATGGCCGTCCGTTTGTCCGTCCTTTAACACGTTAACTTGAGCAAATATTTAGATATCTTCACCAAATTCTGGAGACGGACCCAGAATAGATTGATATTGAAAATGAGCGAAATCGGACGATAACCGCGCCCACTTTTTCGATATCGAATGTTTGGAAAAATGGAAATAATGAGATAATAGGTGATAGGTGTATTATTTATTTACGACGCAAAACATGTATTCGAAAAAATTTTGGAATATGGGCGTGGCACCACCCACATTTAGAGGAAGAAAATTTGAAAGTTTAACAAGCCCTAAATCAAAAGCCCTAAAAGATATCACATTGAAATTTAGCAGGGACAATATCCTTACCAAATTATATAGGCTAAGTGAAGATAATCAAAATCGGTTAACGACCACGCCCACTTTTCCTAAAGGTATAATCTTACCAAAGTTCGCTATGACTCTATGGCATTTAACTACATTTAACTAATATTCTACAGCAGTAGTTGTATGTTTGAGGTAAGAATTAAGCTTAAACAAATTTTGAAAATGATATTGTACCTAAAATAAAATCTTCAAATCTCTTGCCGGCAGCACTTGGTATAAAGACAAAGAAGCGCTCATTACCACTTACAAATCAATTGGCCCGCCGATTGCATGCTGCTCATCCGCCATATGGTTACCAAGCCTAAATGTTATATACTGGAAGAAAATACAGGCCTGCCAAAACATCGCTCTCAGAACCACTACGGGATTTCTTTTTATGACGCCAGAACACCACCTACACAATGGGACGAGAGAGTATTCCCCATTAGGGCAAGAAATTAAATGTAGAACAAACAGTTTCTGTTGGATACCCAAAAACCTAGGCATCCCAACAGACATCTGATTGAAGAGGCCACACCTCCCACGGGATTAAGAAGGCAGCTCCGTAAGCATTATGAGGAAATACGGTACGTAAGAACATTGCTGTAGGAAGTAAAAAACACAAACAAGTCGTCAATGATATCCACAAACACGCCTCGGACTTCTATGCCAGGAATTTCCTGACGAACCCATTTCTTAAAGAAAACTACCCAGAGCTCAAGGAGAGAAACGCACTCTCCCGAGGGAAGCGCGCGTCTCTCTAGCTCAACTTCGATCTGTAAACTATAACAAGGTAAACTCTTAGCAATACATAATCAACACCGAAACACATAATGTATGTCCCCACATAAAACCAAACATACCTTTAGTATGTAACCAACGCCTATAACATCCCTCGACGAACTAAATTGCGCTCTACAAGTCGCTCGGCATACCTGTCCTGATGAATGGCTCGGAGCAATGGGCGGGTTAAGGGAAAATGAGGCGGCTCTTGAAGTGTTCGAGAAATAAAGTCTGCGAAAGATTTATGTTTCTGTCCGTGAAGGCGACGGCGAGTATAGAGGGAGCTGTACGAGCTTTACGAAGATATAAAAATTGTCGTCAATTATCGCGAATCAGGGATAGCTGGCGTGACTTCGTACTAAATGACCAAACGACTTAAATTACTGGTTTCAACCCTTAACTGCACATGCTAATTATAGGCGAAAATCACCCCACTTCGAAATATAGGTACCTACACATTGGATATTTTAATAACATACCGTAACGAATTTTGGAAAATTCCAGATAATTCTACACCTTCTGCCAATTTTGAATCACTGAACTTTGGAATAAATAATTCCAATATTCAGTATTGGAAAATGGTCTTTATCAGACTAATTCGGGAGTAGTATTTCACAATTATACGTCACTTCACAACTAATAGCGTGTTTAAATCAAACTGATTAGTTATTCATCAGCTTTCGCTACTTCTATTATTTGGTTATATGCGTGTGTATGTGCGAGTAACAACTTCTGCTGTTAGCTGATGACCACGTGTGTGTATGTGAGATATCTCTTCACTTCGAGCTGCTGATTATGTGTGTGGAATATTCTTCGTTGCCTTGTACATAAGCATGGCTGCTTGCTTTAATGTGTACATGTACATAATTGTGGCTGCTTGCTGTTTTTGTTGTGATTATTTACTAACAGCATAGTGACGTTAATATTCGCCACAGTACCTTCATATGTACCTACGAGCTATAAGTACAAATAAATGATAAAACCGGATAAGTACGAAAAATTGCACTGAGGATGGCACAGCGCTAAAACTGGTTTAGCCTGAATTTGCGCAGGTATGACGAGAAATTATTTCAATATATAACCAACCTATCTATAAATGAGCCAAGCAAAATAAGTGCAATGTCGATTCAGCTTCATTTCGGATTATGTGTATAACCAGCACTACATACATATACCACCATACCAATCACTTTTCTGTATCAATCAAGATTCCTCATCACTTTTTTAGCTTTCAAATAAAATTTAAAATTTCAGCTCTAGTTCCAATTGCGCTTCTAAATTTCATCATAACAAATATCAATTTCAATAATAAGAAATATTAATAAACAATGTAGCATTGCCACATGCCACATTAGTATATCAGTTTTATATATCGTGCAGATGTTGCAATACCTTTCAGGTTGGTAAGATCATAAAAAGATTACCAAGCAACATTAACAACGCTAACATCAGCAGGTACAAATATAAACTGAGAAACAAGAACAATAATATGCGTGAGATAATTCACACTAAGAACATTAATAATTACATAATTCATAGATGCATGCATGACTGAATGTATAATTCATATGCAAGTAAGCAAAAACATTGCCTTCATAGCCCCCTATATATTAGTGCATATGAGCGGATACATTTGAAGTTCTATGTTTTTATGTACTGTTTACCGCATTTGGCTGCTGCTTCTGGTTTTCAATTTGTGCTAATGAAATTGCTGTAAAATTTTTTGCAATTTCTGTTTGTTATTCAAATATTTTCCCACCAAACATTCTCAAAGCGCTTATTACTTAGGATTCCGATATGAGTCCGAAATATGTGAAGAATTTGAACCTCAGAAATATGAGTATTTTATGATTCCAACTTGATAAAATTATTAGCAAACGAAAATTATGAAAATTATTAAATTAAGCCGCTTTGGAATTCAAAGATTTTCATTTCAGATCATGGCGGAACTATACAAGGTGGCCGCATAGGACAGCTGATATGTACTTTTTTTTATTTGATTTGATACATCAACTTCCAGCGCAGTACGATTTTGACCCAAGTCCATCGAATTTACAAAAAACAAGTACACGGGACTTTTATTTATGTTTGTAAATGTATGTATGTCACGATGCTGCCACCTTGTATGGTTCCGTCATGTTTCAGATATTTTATTTTAATTGAAAATTAAATTATAATGTACATTATTTCAAACAGCGATAGAAAAGCTGCCCAGGTGTAAATCATGGCATGAATTGGTGCTATGTATACATGCCAGTATAAGTAAAATAAAAATAAATGTTAGGCGCGATAACCACCGAAGAGATTTTAGGCCGAGCTTCTCTTCCAATTTGCGTCGTGCTCCTTTTAATTTTTCCTATACATTGGCGGGACGGGATCTACTTGTTTTATGGCGACTCCGAACGCCATCTGCAAGGCAGATGAGTTTTCACTGAGAAGCTTTTCATGGCCAAAAATATACTCGGAGTGCTTGCCAAACATTGCCGAGGGGCGACCCCGCTTAGAAAAATTTTATTCTAATTGAAAAAAAACTTGTTTCTAAAGTTTTGATGTGGCTTTGAACGGCGTGTGAACCCAGGATCTCCGGTGTGGTAGGCGGTCCACCGGCTACCATCACACTAGGACGGCATGCCAGTATAAATATTCGTTTATTTCTTTTTAATATGTGTAGTTTCTCATGAAGCATGCATACCTTATTACTCCCTTGGTACTACTTCTGTATGCATATGATTGTATTGGTGCCGAATGCATACAAAAGCACTAGAAAAACATGTGTACATCTATGCGTTTATTTCATACGAACGAAAGCACTATATATGCATTGTTCCACAGGAATTTATTCTACATATGTAATTACAATAACAATAACATTAATTTGATGAGAGATGTCGCAGCTTGAATCCATCAACTTGGATTATGTAGACCATTAGTACACCATATACAACCATTAAGACCACGCCCACTTTTATATAAGAAATTTTTAAAAGGGTCGTAGATTAGAATTAGAAGCTATATCTTAGCGAAAATTGTTTTATACCAATGATATTTCACCAAGTTTTGTTGTTAGAGGAAATTGGGAGACATTTGTTTAGGGGCAACGCCACGCTCCTATTCCGATCAAGCATTGCACAACATTTATCTCTCGTAACGAAATTCGAAAAAGTAATTTATCGGAAATGAACTGTACAATTGAAACTCACGCTGAGTATATAATGTTCGGTTCTAGGTACTATACAGGAGCTGGATGATGAAATGCCGGTTCACATTCCACTTCAAATTCACTCCAACACTAAGCAGATGTTTATTTTACTCAAATTAATTTAGCCGAATTAGCAAATATGCTAAATTAAGCTACTTTGAAAGCTGAGCATGCTAGCGCTAGCCATCCAATTGAATTAGATGCAAAACAAATCCAATGCTTGCAACACAGCCCATCAAACTTGAATGCAATAGTAATGGAGAATTTTTGCTTCAGTCTCAATCGCCATTCCCATTTCTTACCCGAATATGGAACTTTAGTTGCATTTTATTTTATTGTTTTGTTTATGGTTTTTTTCTTATTTTTATTTCCATTTTATTGCCATTTAAGTTTCGTCACATTTTTAATTTTTTTTTTTTTTGTTGCATACAATTTTGCATGTCAATGCGCCACTTTAACTGTGATGGCGTTTGGTGTTGCCATTGGGAAGCTCGTGCAGATAATTTTCATTGCAAATGAAAAACAAATTACTACTAAAAGTATGTTACGTTGCTTAGAAGGGAATTTTAAGTTAAAATTAGCGATTTGAATAGCCTAGCCCCGATTCTTATTTAGTTAGACAAACGGTTTCAGTTGTCAGTACCCGCCAGCTACTGCCACCGCTGGACTACTTTCAAGGCAGCTCTTAAGTTAATATGGGAAACTTCATTGCTGTTGGATTGGTTATTACGATTATTTGGCTTAACTAATAACTCTTTGCTGAGATCAATTTGTGGTAAATAAATATATAGTCCATTTGTAGTTGAGATTTTTTAACAAGTTTGTTGAAAGCTATTTTGCATCCAAATAAGTTTTGTTATAGCAATTAAGAAGTTAATGAGCACGACTTTGTGACTTTTTGTAATAAAACTTATTTAAAGTACGACCAAATTCAATTCAGTTAAGTGGCCGCCATGGTGTGGTAGTAGCGTGCTCCGCCAACCACATCGAATATCGTGGGTTCAACTCCCGGTCAAAGCAACATCAAAATTTTAGAAACAATTTTTTCAATTAGAGGCAATGGTGTCGCCCCTCAGTAGTGTTCGACAAGCACTCCGAGTGTATTTATGCCATGAAAAGCTCTCAGTGAAAACCCATCTGCTTTGCAGATGCCGCTCGGAGTCGCCATTAAACAAGAAGGTCCCATCACGCCAATTTTTAGGAAAAATTAAAAGAGCACGACGCAAATTGGAGCAGAAACTCAGCCTATAATCTCTTCCGAAGTTATCGTGTCTTACATTTATTTATTTTTGTTTAAACTGAGAAAAGAAATGATTTCAATTGGATCAGGAGGCGATGAATGAGGAAAAGATGAGCTACATTGCATAGACTCTGCTCTTCACCCTAGAAACAACAAAAAAAGTACGTTATTTGGGAAAAACGTAACATGGCAGACTCATCGAAATGTTTACCCTAACACAGCCTTGCATAGTATGGAGCTTAGAGGGTCTCCAGTGCGTAACTGAAAATTGTGAATGCGAAAGAAGTATATAGAAATGAAAAAAGTAAGTAAATTGTGAATGAGATAACATTAAATGAAAATGCGAAAGTATTCTTTGTTATTAAGAATAAAAATGGTCAATTGAAAATGCGTAATTCGTTTTATTCTGTAATTATTTTGGATGTGACGTTGACAACATTGAGAAAAACACACCAAAATATGTATTATTTGAAGTAAAGTAACTTTCCTTATACAGTAGACGCTCACAAATTAGAACCACTTTGTTTTTAGGGTGATTCTAATTTCTGAAAAATTCTAAATCCTGGACGTTTTTTTATTTGTATAAAACCTTAAAAATTAAGTCAGTTTGCATTAAAAAAAACTACAATGAAATTGTTATTATTCAATTTTGTTCATAAAGATGACAAAACATAAGGTAACAATCCAATACAATACATATCACACGGTTTTTATTAAACATACATATATGTATATATACGCTAAATCAAAGAAAGATCCATAAAACATAAACTCCAATTACAATAAATATATTTTTTCATTATAAATACATAAAAGATCGATAGAAATACATTAAAAAAGCCAAAAATGAATCAAAAACTTCATAACTAATATTCAGCGATGTGCAATGACTTTTTGTTAGCCTCATGATAGGTATAAGAAACAACGTTTAAAATTGATTATTTATTTGATTTGATATAGCTGATTGCAGATGGCGCCACATCAATTTCTGGGGCCAACCGCTTCCCTTGAACACCTTTCTCAAGCTTTTCTAAAATCTGAACTTTGGTTTCCAAGGACAAAGTAATTTTCTTACGTTTATTTGGCATTTCAGCGAATTATTTTTACTTTTAAACAAACAATTCCAAAACACGTGCACGCGTATCGAATTTCACACAAAAACTGTAGAGAACCGCGACGAAAATCCATCGACTACCGAGCGTAACATGAATAAATTGGGGATTCCCCTTTTTATATCCGTTTTGCAACAAAAAAACAAAATACGCTCAGAAATTAGAATTGTCTATTCTAATTTCAGATCATGTAATGTATTGAAAAAGTTGATTCTAATTTCTGGACATTCTAATTACTAAAGGTTCTAATTTGGGAGCATCTACTATATTTCTAATTTTCAAATTACGTTTCCCATTTATAACTGACTATTCCTATTTGCAAGCGACGCTTTCCCATTTACAATGGACTATTTCTACTCTCATTTCCATGTGACGCTTTAGTATTTACAATTGACGAATCTCAATTCCAATTGACGCTTTCTTATTTACAATTCACTATTCTCATCTAAAACTCACTATTCTCAATTACGAATTTCGCTTTCGAAATTTCATTTACCGTTTTCTCATTTACAAGTGACTATTCTCATACCGAAGTGATGCCTTCGCATTTACAAAAAAACTATTCTCAATTCCATATAACGATGTCACAATTATATTTGACGCTTTCTAATTTATAACTGACTAATCTCATTTACAATTTACAAACCTTATTTTCAAATTACGCTTTCTCATTTTAAAGTACCTATTCTCATTTCCAAATGATGCTTTCTCATTTACTACTGGAAATGGATTACTTTAGTTGTTGTTGTTGTTGTTTTTGTTGTTGTTGATCTTGTTGTAGCAGTGCTTCGCCCCACCTAACAGCTGCGATCGATCACAAATTTTCATCAATATCCTCTAACGGGAGTCCAAGGAAACTTGCTGTTTCAACAGGGGTGGACCATAATGAAAGGGTGTTAGAGGCGTTGGTTCCACATTACAATTAAAGAGATGGTTGGTGGTATGTGGGGACACATTGCAAGCGGGGCATACATTTTGTATGTCGGGGTTGATTATGTATAGGTTAGAGTTTAACCTGTTACAGTATCCAGAACTAAGTTGAGCTAGAGTGACTCGCGTTTCCCTAGGGAGTATGCGTTCCTCTTACACAAGTTTTGGGTACTGTTCTTTGAGTACTGGATTCAGCGGAAAATTCCTGGAATAAAGGTCCGACGCCTGTTTGTGGAGTTCACCAAGGACCTGCTTGTGTTTTTTTTTTTTTTTTGCTTCACACGGCTGAATTCTCAGGTGCCGTATTTCCTCAAAATGCTTACGGAGATGACTCCTTAAGCCCCTAGGCGGTGTTGGCTCATCAATCAGATGTCTGTTGGGATGCCCAGGTTTCTGGGTATTCAACAGGAACTCTTTAGTTAGCATCTCATTTCTCTCATTATGTAGATGGTGTTCTGGGGACATAAGAAGACAGCCCGTGGCGATTCTGAAAGCATTATTTTGGCAGGCCTGTAGCTTCTTTTTTAGGCTTGGCGACCATATAGGGGACGCGTAGCACGCAATCGGCTGGCCAATTGATTTGTATGTGGTAATGAGCGTTTCTTTGTCTTTTCCCCAAGTACTGCCAGCAAGGGATTCGAGGATTTTTTTACGGCTCTGAATTTTTGGAACAATTGCGGCTGTGTGCTCACCAAAATGTAGATCCTGATCAAACGTCACACCCAAGATTTTGGGGTCTAGGGCAGTCAGTAGCGTAGTGCCATCGACGTGGATGTTCAAAATGGTCGACATTTGGAATATCCATGTTGTAAATAAGGTCGCGGAGGATTTAGTCGGTGATAATGCCAGGTTTCGCGAGGCGAAAAAACTGGACAGATAAGGGAGGTAGCCGTTTATTCTGTTGCAAAGCTCATCGATCTGTGGGCCTGGGCCTGTGGCCATTATTGTGCAGTCATCGGTATAGTAAACGATAGTAACTCCTTCTGGTGGCGAAGGTAGCTTAGATATGTAGAAATTAATCAAAAGTGGGGATAGGACACCACCCTATGGCACCCCTTGTTAAATTCATCTTGCTTTTGATGTTTCATTTCTAAATTGCACCGATGCCTGCCGACCACCAAGATAATTTGCGGTCCACCTTTTAAGACATGGGGGAAGGGTAGACCCTTCCAGGTCTTGCAGTAACGTGTCATGGTTGACCGTATCAAAAGCTTTTGATAGGTCTGGCGCAACGAGTACTGTTCTATGGTGGGGGTTTTGATTTAAACCGCAATTTATCTGGATGCTAATGGCATTTAGCGCGGTGGTGGTGCTGCTTTAGTCGTATTGAATTATGCAAAGCTATTTGACATAGCAAACATCATCAAATTTTGCTAAACGGTCTTCCAATCAACTAAATTATCATATACCGTTCGCTTTTGTTCTGCCTCTATTACAACGTTCTGCGAAATATTTCTCTTAACATTCAACAGAATTTCATACTATAACATAAAAAAAAATTCGCGAAATTCGCTTGATTTACCTAACATTTTACATAAATTTTTGCTTATGATGACATCCATCATATGATGCAATGATAATGCAATGATAATGCAATGAAAAATGCATATTTTAAGGTGACGAGCTCTTCTTAGTTCGCTTGCATAAAATATGTCTACTTGCATAGAATTTACATTACTTGGCAGCGTAAACCGGCTCTGCGAATGGTATAGCATACGCTTCCGCTCTGTTTAAGCTTGTCGGTTATTTAGACTCATGAATAATTGATTACTAGGAAAAAATATTTTGGCAGGGGTAATTCAAGCGAAATACTTGTATATCATACAGAAGTCATATGGAAATATTTTTTTAAATGGTTAAACATGTAAACGAAAGGAGATTTCTGAAAGCTGGAAAGGGCTATTTTTCGTCTCATAATTTTGATACCCAATACTAGGGAAAGGATATCGCAAAATCTGCAGGACGAAGAGAGCCTCGTAGAAAAATTTTTGTGCGGACATCGAGTCTTCCGACAAAACAGCACTGTTGAAAAAAGCGCTAGCTAAGGGAGATATAGTCCAGAGACTAATAAAGAAAGATAAAGCGGAATGGTCACGTAATAGTGACGAGTCCTTTCACGCGCTTCTCGACGCACATTTTCCACCGAGAGGTCATGCAGAAGAGCCAGTAAACAACATTTATATTTTGGTTATGGAGCGGCTAGTGCCGGGCTTTCTGACTGATCCCAAGATCAAAAAGGGGCGGTAAAGAACTTGTTTAAATTTAATTCGCTGGGTCCAGCTGGTATACTCCCTGACATGCTACAAATCTGCAGTAGAGCGATCGTGGAATGTCTTACAATAATTTACAGGTGCACAAAACATAATCATGTACCCAACTTTTGAATAACTGCTCGTGTCGTTTTTCTACCAAAGGCAGGGAAGATCAGACATTTGCATCCCAAAGACTACATGCTCACTAACTTAACATCGTTTCTGCACAAAACCTTAATGAGACTTATAGATGTTCATATAAAGTCCAACATGGATGAAAAACTGTACCCCAAAACACAGCGTGCGTACACCAAAAGCAATTCGGCAGACACGGCACCGAAACAGATGATTATAAACTGAGTGAAAGCCTTGGAACACATGAAGTGCCCCTTAGCATTCCTCTCAGATGTTGCCGGTGCTTTCAACAATATCTCTAAACAGGCGATCATGAAGGGTCTTAGGTACATTGAAGGACATCGAGCGTTAACCAGTTGGATCGGCTACATGCTTGATTGCGGGCAGATATCTGCGCAGTGGGTGATGTATGAGGCAAAAAAAATGGGTAGACGGGGGCACGCCGTAGGTCGGAAATTGTCACCTCTTCAGTGGACGCTTACCATAAACCAACTGCTGAGGCGGTTCGATGTGCGTCCCGTGTCAAACTTACGGCGTACGCAGATGACTTTGCAGTTGTCGTAAGTAGAAAATGTCTTACAGCAAATAGCTTTGTATGACCTTAGACTAACAAAATGATTCTTATCACTAAAACGAGGAGACAGTAGGCTTAGATTCTCTTACTGAGCGCTGCCTTTTGGCGTCACGTACTTTTAAATAAGGCTCCGTCAGTGATAGCAGATGTAGAAAGTATGGGGTTCAGACGAAACAGATCAAGCACGTTCTGTGCTCGTGTCTTTCGATCGCTAAGCTAAGACACTAGCATAAGGAGTGATACAGCTTACAAATCTTGTTTCTTTCTTGAACGTTGGGGGAGCGCACTACCCTCAAGTGGTCCAATGGAACCACGCGAATCCTGTTCATGTATCCACACCCCGCGGTACCACCGTGTGAGGCATAACGTCACGAGGGGGCGAAAATCGATTTAGTCACGATTGCTTGTCGTGCGCTTTTTCTGCAAACAAATCACGTTATCACTATAAACGTCAATTTATTCACAGCAGTACAACAATGTATGTTTCTGCACATTAGGGGAACTAAATTCCTAATGGAAGTACTCTCTGTGTAGCAATTCTTCTCATTAGTATTAGGCATGTAGGTAGCTCCGTTTTCTGTCCTTTAATTTTAGCCATCACTGTTGTGTGAGCCAATACCCAAGGATTAACGTCGCCACTCTCCATTAGTTCCTTGAACAGCTCACATATACAGAAGCAGCAAGTATCATAAGTACTAGAAAGCTTATAGTATTTGCACAGACGACGTAGTTGTTTTATAATATAGTTCCTGGGTTTTGATAGTGTTATTTAGTTTAGTTGTTAATCAAACGTCTGGTAACTATTGTGTCTCTCAAATATTAGTCGCTTTTCTTATTGGTATTAGAGAAAAATTACAAAGTTTACAAACGGCGATGGTTGCTAGGATATGTTTCTGAATTTAACTTCTTCATCAGCTAGCTTTTCGGTAGCTGAGTATTGAGCTCGAAATCTCCAACATTCATACATTATACTATTGTAAAGGCAGATACATCTTATCTTATACCTTTATTCACCATTTAGGTGCATACTTATTCTATATGCCTTTTTAATCCTAATTGTGTGGAATAATTATAGGCGCGCTCCAAAAACTTAGTAACGTTGGGTTTATAGCATTGATTTTATTAGCAGTACTTCCGCTGTTCACTATTATATCAATATTATCTTCTGTATTTAATTAGCGAGACATGCTCATATTTCTTTATACAACTGTTTTCGTTATTGATATTCGCTTTTCTTTATTGAAGCTGATCGTACAACATCCTAGGGTATTGGCTATGGTTTTTATCGATCCCAGTAGTTTGCTTTAGATGGAAGCTACAACGCTTCTAATGTCAAATATTTTGAGTGTCAAGCCAATCGGGCTTTGTTTGTATTTACTAGATATTATCAGAGCGATAATAGAATCGAGCATCAGATCGACACTTTTTATTGAAATTTGTGCCCATCCCTAAATTGGGCACTCGAATTTTGTATTTCAAATAATATTTAATAAAATCGTAGTGGATCTGCAATCAGTTTAATAGGTGCGCCCCGCAGCGTTTGTCAAATGAAATACCAAATTTGCCAGAAATTTTATTATAATGCAATAAATGACCGCATACGCAGCACAACAGTGAACAATTTAAAAAAGAATTACATATGTATGTATGTGCGTGCTCTAAACTATGTGCAATATGGAAATGCATGCACCCAATCATGTGCAACACGCATGTGCAACATTTATTACCAATGTTAATGCAATATTTTGCCAGCTACAAAAAATTATATATTTTTCGGGTCGAGTTTTTTTTTTTTTTTTTTTGTTTATAAATTCTATACGCCCACTTTTGTTATTGTTTCGCATACAAAATTCTACAGCCATTTTAATAAATGCAAAATTCGTGTATTTGTTTAGCGTTTAATTAAATTATTGCAACGCTGATTTGATTGTGCGACATTTGGGTTTTAAGCGTGTCAGCATGCAACATCAATGTTAGTATGTGACATGCAACAAAAGCAAAACAAACATGTAAGGACGGAACTGTTTTCGACTGCATGAAATAGCTTTGACCATGAATCACTTATCTCAACCATATATGCCGTAAACCTAAGTATTTAATGAACTTTCAAGCTACTAGCCGTTAAGAAGGGGGAGAAATCACGACAAGTTTCTCATCTGAATAAGCGGTTGTATGGGATATATCCTATATATACCACCGATCTATAGAATTTTTTCAGACAACAGTATCAGCTATTTGCGTAAGCATTTGGTGAAATTTGAAACTGATAGCTCTTAAAATGCTGCTTGAAATGCGAAAATTTCTTTTTTGGCCAATCGGTTGTAGGGGACATATGCTATATATACGACCGATGTCTTCGAAATTTTTATACAACAATATTTGCTATATGCGTAAGCATTTGGTGAAAATCGAAGCTTCTATCTGTTAAAATGGGGCAGAAATTACGAAAATTTTCTTATCTGAACAATCGGTTGTATGGGATACATACCATATCTATCTCTATAATTTTCTCAGACAAAATATTTGAAAATTTGAAGCTTCTAGCTGTTAAATTGGGACAGAAATTACGAAAAGATTCTTATCTGAACAATCGGTTGTAGGGATCTCTATTATGTTTTCAGGCAACAATATATGCTATTGTAACGAATTTACTGCAATTCCCCTTATTTGCAATCTTCTGCTAACGTTCGTATCACTACTGTTGAATAAATAATTCCAATATTGAATAATGGAAAAATGACCTTTATTCAAGTACTTCACAATAACACTTATACTTTTCAACTAGCTTTCTTAATAACCAAACTGACTGATAGCTGAAATGAAACTCTACTATTGCCCGACAGATTGCGTGCTTAATGAAAAACTGATTGTAGCGCCTCTACTATTGCTGCCTTTTATACTCTTTGATTTCCTCGTTGCATCTTCTAGGCGCTTCTGTTCTAGAATCTACTAGTTGGTTATCTGCTATAATTATAACTACAGATGTACGTATATAGCTCTCATATGCGCGTGTGTTTGTGAGCGACACTTCCACAATTATAATTGCATATCTCAGACAAGACATCTGCATGTGTTTATGCGTTGCTTCTCAGATGCTTGTAAATACAAATGTGTAGACATAATGATTGAATTATTGATGTGCATTCCGCCACTGCTTAGCATCGACTTAGAGATGGCAGTACCCCTTAGTGTTGCTAATAATCGTAGCATTATATACACAAGAATTTGGTGAAATTTGAAGCCTCTAGCTGTGATAATTTTGTAGAAATTGCGAAGAGTTTCTTATATGAACAATCGGTTGTACGGGACATATGCTATATATACGACCGATGTCTCCGATTATTTCAGACAACAAAATTTGCTACACTGAAAGAAATGGTGCTAGTAAAATCAACAAATCGGTTCTGTTGTTTTTGACTTAACGGAGATCGGTGAAATTGTATCGAATTATGGTTAATATGACCGAGTTCTTTGTCAAGCGAACAAATTAGTTTAGTCATTTCAACAGAAGAGAAATTGTTGCTCTTAAGTTAACAAAATTCTGTAAAATTGACAGATTCCTAATCAATATAACTTATTTTTTTGTTAACACAACTGATCTCACTGGTAATTTCAATAGCGAGCAACAGTCAATACATGAGCAAATTTCAAAGAGAATTTTACGCACACTGCTCTCTCTACTTTGTACTTATGTATGCTGTCTACTATATATATGCACATATTTACGTATGTATATGGCGGCCGCCGTGGTGTGATGGTAGAGTGCTCCGCCTACCACACCGAAGACCCTGGGTTTACACCACGGGCAAAGCAACATAAAAATTTTAGAAATAAGGTTTTTCAATTAGAAGAAAGTTTTCCTAAGCGGGGTCGCTCCTCGGCACTGTTCGGCAAGCACTCCGAGTGTATTTCTGCCATGAAAAGATCTCAGTGAAAGCTAATCTGCCTTGCAAATGCCGCAACATAGGTACTTTCGTACAAAGCTGTCGCAACAACTTTTTTTGTTCATTTGACTACTAAACGGTCAATTACGAATCGACGATTTGTGCGCAGTTGGTTCAATATCTTGTTGCGATGGATAAAAATTGACAGAAATTTCGGTTGAATTGACCCGTATTTCGGTTGGTTCTACTAGTCTTTTTCTTTCAGTGCATATACGAAAGCATATGGTGAAGTTTGAAGCTTCAATCTAATAAATTGAGGAAGATATGACAAAATTCCACTTTTCTGAAAAATCGGTTGTATGGGGGATATATACTATAGTGATCCGATCCAACCGGTTCCGACAGATGTCAAATCGGACACCTAAATATACCCGCTTACCAAATTTTATCAAGATATCTCAAAAATTTAGTGATTAGTTTGTATACAAACAAAAAGATGGACAGACGGAAAGACGGGCATGACTAAATCAACTCAGCTCTTCACCCTGATCATTTCGGTATACTTATTGGTGGATCTATCTCTGCTTCTTTAAGGACTTACAGTTTTGAGATTCGTTGCAAAGTTAATATACCATTTCATTTTCATGAAAGGTATAAAAACAAAAACATGATTTTTGTAGACAAAACAAATAATTACTATAAAAATAAGTGAAAAGTTAAAAACAATAAAAATTTGTTGAAGTATTGGCTAAATCGCGCCAATACAATTCGTGCAACAAAATTACCAAATATGGAATATAAGCGCTTGTTACGCTCACAGTCAATAATGTAGCATGCAACTTTATACATAGTTACTTAAGTTCATTTCAGTGTGTCAATACGAACTTGCTTGCTATGCGGGGAGCATCTTTTGCATGTTGCAAGTGTTCTCAAACAACAATAACAATAACAAAAAAATAAGCGCACACATGATATGTGTTGACCTTTGCGCACCAAGTCAAGCGCGCTAGTTCAACTTTGTTGCAACAACAGACATTAATATGCATGCATCATTACGCCAACTATCCGCAAGCATGCAAGGGCGCAAAATTTTGCTTTGGTGTTTTTTTTTTTTTTTTTGGAATTTTGTTTTTATGCCTGTTTATTGCTGTCTTGCGGCTGCTGACTCTTAGTATTTGCTTTACAATGATTTTTTATTGTTTTGTTTTTGTGATATTTTTGTTGTTGGTGTTCTACATTTTATTTAAATTTTTTTGTGGCCTGCTTCACATGCCTTATACACCAAGCTACTTGCCACATAATTGGACAGCTTAGACATGTTACAATAACAACAACAGTAAAAACAATATCTAAAATTACTTTATTAGAAAAATCTGCCAAAACAATCTTTGTGCGAACAACCAAAAAAACCAAAAAAAGTTTATTCATATCGGCTGCACTGAATTTGTGTTGAAACGCGTTTTGGCAGCAGCAGAAAAGAGCAACATTTTCCCGCGGTTACGCGTTGCACGTTGCAAGTGTTTATTTGCGCTTTTTTAATTTTGGATTGCTCTCTTGCAACAAGATGTTAAAAGCAGTAGATAAGAGTAACTTCTTTAAGCAACTTACAGTGGGAAATTTAAAGAAATTTCGTCTGAAAAACAAATTCAAAGCTCCACCCTATTTCGGTAATTTTTAAATACCTACATGCAGTGTTGCAATATCGGTTTTCAAGACGGTTAGGGAAACATGCTTCAAAATCCGTTGAATGGCAATACAAAAGAAATTAATGCCGATAGGTGGCGGAGGCATTGATAATATGGGAAATTTAAGTACCAGGCTGACGTTGCCTTGCACAAAAATTAGTTTGCCTACTTTAAATTGTGGTACTCACTTCTTGCTGGCAGTCTCCATCCCAACCTCGTCTGCTCTATTTTCCATTTCTCCTTCTTATTTCCATTTCACTCCCATTTCCAATCTGACTACTAGTACCACCCCCATTCCCACTCCCACTTTCACTGCCTCCACCTCCCCAACTTCGATCTCCTCATATATGAAATCTTTATACCCAATATTGGAAATCTGCTTCGAATAATTGCGGAGATAATAAGTTTGTTCTTAAAAGGGGGCGTGACAGCGCCCTCTTTTTCCGAATTATTCTATAATTGCCATGTTACTGTTTCCAGGAGGGCGTAGCACCCCTCTTTCTTTTCTATCTGATTCAGTCGCCACTACTTCGCATGCGCATTTCTCTGCGCTCCCTCTCAGTATGCATCAATTGCGTCATAACTATAAAGGCCATCTTGTCCACAGCAGTCCAACAATCTATATGTTTTATGCACATGTGTGACGTGGTAATTTAGTTCGCCGTATTTTCGCTCGTGTCATTTTGTCAAGTCTTCCCATCGTTCTTGTAACCTAACTATTGTTAGGGACCTGGCGCTTTTCTTAGCATCTTCAGATGGTCGCCTGATTCCAATGCCATACATATCGACCATTTCACCTGAGGGTAAATAGACTGGGATCTTCCTG